>NC_057795.1:314181123-314481123 GCF_018294505.1 Triticum aestivum | reverse complement strand
GTGGACGAGGGTGTCGGTGAGCTACTCCGGTGGTTGGGTTCAGGATGGTGTCGACGATGCGGATCTGCGGCCGTGGACGAGGTGTCAGAAGCTGCTCCCGTAGGTTGGACGAGGGTGTGACGAAGTGGATCTGAGGTCGTGGAATTGTGTGTTGGCAAAGCGGCCCCGGTAGGGTTGAGAATTGTATAGGCGAAGCTACTCCGGTAGGGTTGAGGATGGTGTGAGTGAAGCGGCTCCGGTAGGGTTGAGGAAGGTGTCGGCGAACAGGATGAGAGGCCGTCGACGGGGGCGTAGGTGGGGCGGCTTCGGGTGTGTGGAGGAAGCGTCTCTGGTGGGGAGTACGAAGTAGTCGCTGCACATGTGATGTGGTTGACGAGAGTATCATCGAAGCAGATCCAGTGTCGTGGACAAGGCCGGCACTGAATGGGCTATGGTACAGTGGTGGATGAGCAGTCTACTTGTTTCTAGGGGAGGTGGGACAGGTAGATGCGGCCGCAGAAGCAGATCCGGTGAGGTGGATGCCGTTGGCATTGAATGGGCTCTGGTATGCCAGTGGATGAGCAGTCTAGGGTTTCGAGAGGGGAGGGGTGGTTTGGCCGATGAAGTACGGACGGTGTGATGTAAGATGCTCTGGTGCTGTGGAGTAGTCGTTTTTGCCGGAGGGGAGAGGAAATGGGGGTGCCATGTGGTGGGGGGAACCGGAAGTTACCAAAGCAGCCCCGACCTATTATGTAAATGAGGGCCGTATTGTAACTATTGTTCTCCGTGCACCAAGGACAAAAGGGGAATTTCGCATGCTAAGGACTAGGTGGCGGAAATTTTAGAAGGAGGCGGGAGATTTTGCCGCCCGTGGGATCGTTCGTATCCAGTTTCAACTAATTTTGAACAATGCTAGTGGGAAGGTCATGCGAGACAGTGTACACGGGGCACACGTTAGCAGTTAATAACTGGTATGAAGTCCACCCCAGAAAAAAAATAACTCGGGATGATGCACCGATAACTTGGACGTTCACACGGGCGCGGCCAATTGTACGGGTGTAGAGGCGTGTTCACCAAAAAAGGATCAAACACTTAGCCTATGTATTTCTCGTGTAAATATATAATTTAATGCCATCGGTTATTTAATTTAAACATAATGCATTGACGTGTTATTGTAGACACACACAAAAATAAATGGATATTGTAGTCCCACAAAAGAAATAGATATTGTAGTCCGCTACTTAAAAGTGTTACCTCATATGATTACATGGCCTTGATTTTGTAAATTGCATACCTATTGAGTTCATATATGAATATTACATATATTACTTCATAATAGAACCTTAAATCGTCCAAGACTAATGAATTTGAATGCAAAACTAACAATGGTGCATGTACATGATAGCTACAGTGGTTGTTTGAAGAAAGGTCATTGTAACTTTGGCATGCACAATTGAAAAGGATTATTTTAAAAAATGCGATATGTGAGTGTCCAATCTTCATAGCATTGAATTGATATTGAATCTTTGGCCACGATACGAAGTACATATTGATTTATGTTCAAGAGATGCATGTCAATGATCGCTAGATAGCGATACATGAATGAATTGTGCAATCTCTCTCACACGCATACATATCTCATTTCTCCGTGTGCATCGGAATCACACACGTGCACTTCATGTATTTATCTCTCTCCATCAAGGTTAGAATCCGCCTTTATACCCCTTCCTACAAGTCTCTCACACAGAAACACACACGATCTCTCGGTCGAACACGGCCACCCCTTTAATTCTGCCCACCCACCGCCACTAATGTCTCAAACTATAACTATGTCTCGCACACATATGCCTAAGGTTAACTGGAGTCCCGGAACCATATGAATACTTAAAATGGGATTCTAGTAGAGCACCTTTTGTTTTGAGATTTCACTCTCTTTCTCTCTCTCTCTCTCTCTCTCTCTCTCTCTCTCTCTCTAACACACACACACGCGCGCGCATAGACATTGTTTCTCTCTTCATTTTTTCGGCACTTGCATGCACACCGCTTGTTTATCTTTGTGACGCTTTAAGTATTCCTCGCACACATGCTATCTACCTATCCCTTAATATAGATATGTATCACACAAACTCCTTCTCTCTATATTTAAGTGTCACCGCCCCCCGCCCCCCCCCCCACACACACACACACACTTCCCGACACCGAAGGAGTAGGGTGACACCTCGATCTTGATATTAATCTATCTACTGGCTTCTCTCTCAAACACACACACACACACACACACACACTACCAAACACCGAAGGAGTAGGGTGGCACCTCGATCTTGATAGTAATCTATCTACTAGCTTCTCTCTCAAACACACACACACACACTCGCTAGTTGTGCCTATGTGCCTACCGCGCGCACACTCAATAATGACAGCAGAAGGGTGAAAACTCAATCCTGATCTTAATCTATCAATTGGCTTCTCTCTCAAACACACACACACACACACACATGCGCGCGCGCTAGTTGTGTCTCTGTGCCTCGCTCACACACACCCGATACATCTTTCTCTCCGTAGCACCCTCGATATGTAGACTTCTCACGTGCGCACAGCTGTGGTGACGATGATGATGAACCCAGTGTGCCTTGTTTTTACCGGCCTCATGTGATAGTTTTCGCCCTGTTTTCCATTAATTAACAAGGCAACCTTTTCTTTGTTACTACTAGTGAATTTGAGATCATTCGAGGCAGACATAAAATATATCGCTTCAACCCAATTATTGCAGTAACTAATTAAAAAGAAACTAGCAAGATGCCCGTGCGTTGCACAGAACATCAAGATGCAATTGTATGAGTAGTTTATGTTGTGAGAGAAAAGGGTGAAAGAGGGAAGGCCTTATTTGCAAATGAGGAGAGGGGTGTGGGTATCTTTTTGCAAAATTGCCATAGGTTCCTTCCTATCCGTCAGATATAAATCGGGTGGCCTATATTGCAGGATGGCAGGCACACCATCATCACCAACTCTATTTTCTACTCCCTCCATTCCTAAATATTTGTCTTTTGGAGCTTTCAACAAGTGACTACATACGAAGCAAAATGAGTGAGTCTACACTCTAAAATATGTCTATATACATCCGTATGTGGTAGTCCATTTGAAATCTCCAAAAGACAAATATTTAGGAACGGAGGGAGTATAAGAGTAGACATAGAGATATATCTCCAGCATCGTCCACAACGAACATCTGTTGGACTGGTTAGCGCCGGATGCTCGCAACGCGATGACCTGAGTTCGAATTCTGCCCAAAACTTTAAATTCTTATATTATATATTTTTAGTATATACTTCTTTCGCTACTATACTGACAGTGGAACCCACAGAGTACTTAGAATACAAGATTAAGGATTGATTTGTTTCTTTTTAACTTTCTGTACGGATCTGTAGCCACCCTGCAAGTCATGTACATTGTGCATGCAATTAACCTTTTATAGAGGGAGAATCCTACACACAATTAACTCAAATGGATTGGATGTGACTCTATTATTTCCAGCATAAGAGCATCTGCAACGGCAGCCAGCAAATTTCCTCCCACTTCCTTCTGCGGAGGACGACATCCAACGCCAGCGGCATACATTTTCGCAACTCTAACCAACCAGAGGAAATTCGTGCAAACACAGAATGGTTTCATATAAGCATGAATTATTTCATATAAAAAGTCGGATCTTCGTATAAACATGACGGATTTCATTACATTTACATGAACTAAGCGGTGCTAATCTGGCTCTCGTGGTATAATTAATACCTAATCTAAATGGCCGCCCGCGGATCCCTTTGTCTTCCTCATGTCCGGCAGACACTTGTAGGGTTGACGAAGGTCCTCACAAGAGACTAAGTAGCCAATAAACCACCTGTATACGCAGTCGTCGCCTCGGCGGTGGCCTTCATGCGACCCAAGCAGTGGCTGCCTCCTGTGTTCTACTTTTCCTTAATGATGGCGGCGGACACGGAGAAGCTGGCCAACAACTTATCGCTCTTCGCACACCCGGCTTTTATCTATGCCTACATGGTGTTGCCGTAGGCATAGGAGGCGCGCCCACAGACATAGGAGGCACGGCCACTGCAGACACAGGAGGTGCGGCCAAAGACACTTGTGGTGTGGTACGACGCGGCAGTGACAACTCCCATGCCGCCGTGCTTTCCGCCATGCCGTCGTGGAGCAACTCGCCACTCCTCATCGAGCTCAACTGGAGCTGTGAGTTGTTGAACCACGATCTAGCTTGGGGCGGCAACTGGCTCCGTTGGGCCAGGCGAGGTAGGTGAAGCATCGAGCGGCCTCGCTCGTATCCAGAGGGCTCAGCGGGCCACCCAGTCAGGTAGTTTGTTGGAGAACGGCTCCTTGGAAGACATCAGAATAGTGGAGAAAATGGTGAAGGAGGAGATGGGGGAGCGGCGGAGGGGTGCGATTCTTGCCCGCTGTCTGGCCTCGTTTAAATAGAGGACGGACGGTAGGAGCTTGGCTTGCATCTGGCCTCGTTTAAACTGAGGGCGGATGGGAGGAGCTCGACTAACATTGCATTTAATTCTGGCCCGCTCATGAACAGAAGTGTGGCCAGAGTAGGTTTTTTGGTTTGCATGCAGGTTTAATGGAGGCGTTTGATGGAGGTGAGGAGTCGTGTTTAGCCGAGCGTGCAGCAGGCGGTGTGGTACTATTTGATTTGACAACTACTAGTAAGCCAAGACAGTTCCCAATACAACTTTAATGCAGACGAGGAAGAGGGTAGCGGTTCCCGAAATGTTGAACGGCCAATGATGCATCCTCCTTCAATTAGCATCCTGAATGCATGAGGGAAGTAATGGGAGGAGGACGGGGAAAAGAGGTAGCACGATGTGAATGCTACGCAGTTTACACTCATATAAAGGCGCCCCTCCATTCCAATGCATCTACCACATCGTACGCACCTAAGTACCTACACTAAGCACAAAAGTGCTCACTCCAGACCCATGGAGGCGATGCGCGCGAGCAGCCAGTGGCTGTTCCATATGGTCCACGACGCCGGCCTGCGGCATGGCACCAAGGATCGTCTCCAGACGGTGTTGGAGACCGTCTGGTTCATGTCCATCGTCAACGCCAGCTACGACTCTCAGTTGGACAAGATGATCATTGCCACCATCAACAAGTTCACCGTCGTCAAGAAGCTCGCGGACGACATCGCCGTACTCCTCCAGCCCACGCGCCCGGGCTCCTCATTGCCTGCCACCCTAGTCGGCCTCTATGGTGAGAACCTCTTTCAAGCACTGGTGGCCCTACGACTGCCAGCCGACGCAACAAAGAATGTCCACCTAGAGGTCGCGCTCGCCGCGAGGCGCCTCACCCTGCAAGAAGTCGTTGACCTATACAACCACGTGTACTAGGAAGCCGTGTACATGGGTATCTACAAGGCCGGTGAGGAAGCTACGATGTTGGCCTTCGTCAACCGGCTAGAAGCCTTGGACGCCTTTGTTGAGAAGCACCTTGACCTCGTCACAAAAGCCGCTCCTCCTAAGCCATCGGTTGGTGGCTCGGCACACTGAGTCGAGGAGGCGGAGGTCGTACATTGATGGATGCACCTTTCTGCTTGCCTCCTGTAACCACCACTACGATCGCATCATTGTGGCCTTAATTCTTATTGTGTTATTGCATTCTCGTTCCAATTAATACAAACATGTGTGATCCCTTTGCTCACATTTGGAGGCAATTATATGCATCATTGTAACTAGTACTCCATCCGTCAATTTATAAGTTGTGCTTACCTTTTCCATCAACTTCGTAATTTGCGGTCGATGCTTGACCCACCAATGAACTAATCCTAAATTCAAAAACTGAGACCGAACCTATAAATTCAAAACTACTCGTGCAGCACGCCTGTCACGTTCGCAAGTTCAAAATGAGAAACTGGAACATGTACATGAAGCATGTCCCTTCACCGTTGCATACCACAATGTCGTTCTGCCCCCCCCCCCCCCCGGTAAACGCGCATTGGCTAGGATTTATATAACTAAAACATGTTGGACCACATGTGACCAAACCTACGATGTGCCAACCTAGCTACTACCATGCTTATCTTGCGGGAAAAGCCCGCCCTAGCGTTTCCAATCGTTATTTCTATCTATCGATCATGCCAAGGAGCAGAACCGAATGTTACAATCTGTACATGTTTCTCTACTACCATAAAAGACTCAGTTGGTGATGATGGTGTGTCTGCCATCCGTCATTTCTGACCATTAGATCTGCATCTAACGGCTGTGAGGTAAGTTGTGGCATTTTTGCAACAATAGCCCACTTCTCTGCTCCAATGTGCAGAAAACCCCTTATTATCTTGAAAGAAACCACATCCCTCCCTCACCTCATCAAAACAGCCTGAGAAATATATTTTGAGTGAAAAGTAATTTATTTTAGTGGTATATTTGTATATCAAAACAAGAGTGTTTTCTTTCAAGTTTGTGAACAAGTATTGTTCTACTTTAGATCTGTTGCAATGCACGGGCACATTGCTAGTAAAAGGAAAAGGCCTGCCGCGTTCACGTCGCACCCCCACATGTCCGGGAATCGGGAGTACTCTAAGGCCTGTCTGACATGCCACATACCTAGGGAAGGCGTGTTCCCTAGCATTTTCACTTTGATGTGGGACCATAATTGAGCAAACCGACTATCGTCAAACTGCACCCCGCCCGTCGTGTTATTCAGATTGATTTTGTGCATATGACAAGATTATCGTCCATCAAAGATTTGTTTAGTAATGATTGTCGATTTGTATCATCGGGTATGATATAACTGGATAGTCAACGTCAAAATCCACCAAGTCAATACTTATCCCCATGCTCAATGAAAGATTGGGTCGCCATCATAAGACTACCACCTAGACAATTTCTTCCCTATAACATACACATGAGCACCCATCTCATTATTCAGGTCCACGCCTCCCTCTCTCTAGAAACACACACACACCTCTCCACATGATGCGTGTCTCTTGGTCTCTCTTCCCTCCCATCACAAAAGGCACACCGCCATTCTCTTCTTCTTGCTACCCTCGTCTATGTAGTTAGGTCTTCTTACAACAAACAAGCATTCATCTATCTCTCTACTATCTCTTTCTACCACACATAACCTTCCACCCCTAGCAAGCCGTGCTGTTGAGGTCTATCCAGCTCTCTCACACGCAAAAGGATATTGTCTGTGTGTCCCTTCACCGCACACACACTATCGCTCTCCCATTCCGCAACCTCGTAACCTTGTCGATCTATATGTTACATGCACCTCCCTCTCTCTAACACACACACACACCCTCTCTCTCTCTCCCTTTCAGACACTCCACTTGAAGGAAATATGCCCTAGAGGCAATAATAAAGTTGTTATTTATATTTCCTTATATCATGATAAATGTTTATTATTCATACTAGAATTGTATTAACCACAAACTTGATACATGTGTGAATAAATAGACAAAATACAGTGTCCCTATTAAGCCTCTAGTAGACTAGCTCGTTAATCAAAGATGGTTAAGTTTCCTAACCATAGACATACGTTTTCATTTGATGAACAGGATCACATCATTAGGAGAATGATATGATGGACAAGACCCATACATTAGCTTAGCATAATAATCATTAAGTTTTATTGATATTTCTTTTCTTCATGACTTATACATATTCCTTTGACTATGAGATTATGAAACTCCCGGATACTAGAGGAATACCTTGTGTGCTATCAAACGTCACAACGTAACTGGGTGATTATAAAGATGCTCTAGAGGTATCTCCGAAGGTGTTTTGTTGGGTTGGCATAGATCGAGATTAGGATTTGTCACTCCGAGTATCGGAGAGGTATCTCTGGGCCCTCTCGGTAATGCACATCACGATAAGCCTAGCAAGCAATGTAACTAATGAGTTAGTTGCGAGATGTTGTATTACGGAACGAGTAAAGAGACTTGCCGGTAACGGGATTGAACTAGGTATGGAGATACCAACGATCGAATCTCGGGCAAGTAACATACCAATGATAAAGGGAATAACGTATGTTGTCATAACTGTTCGACCGATAAAGATCTTGATCGAATTTGTGGGAGCCAATATGAGCATCCAGGTTTTGCTATTGGTTATTGACCAGAGAGGTGTCTCGGTCATGTCTACATAATTATCGAACCCGTAGGGTCCGCACGCTTAACATTTGATGACGATTTGTATTATATGTGTTATGTGATTTGGTGACCGAATGTTGTTTGGAGTCCTGGATGAGATAACGGATATGGCGAGGAGTCTCGAAATGGTCGAGAGGTAAGGATTGATATGTTGGATGATAGTATTCATACACCGGAAGTGTTCCGGAGTGTATCTGGTACATATCGGAGTACCGGGGGGTTACCGGAACCCCCTGGTGGAAGATATTGGTCATATGGGCCATAGGAGGGAGGCACACCAGCCCACAAAGGGGTGGCGTGCCCCCCACTTGGAGGGAGTCTGAATTGGACTAGGGGAAGGGGCAGTGCCCCCCTTTCCTTCCCCCCTCTCTCCTTCCCCCTTTCCCCCTCCGGTAAAAGGAAGGGGGGCGAATCCTACTAGGAGCCCAAGTAGGACTCCTCCTACTTGGGGCACGCCTAGGGTCGGCCTCCTCCCCCTCCCTCCTTTATATATGTGGGGAGGGGCGCCTAGAACACACATCAATTGTTCCAAGCCGTGTGAGGCGCCCCCCTCCACAATTTACACCTCTGGTCACATTCACCTAGTGCTTAGGCGAAGCCCTGTGCGGATAACTTCACCATCACCGTCACCACGCCGTCGTGCTGACGGAACTCTCCCTCGACACTATGTTGGATCAAGAGCTCATAGGACGTCATCATGATGAACGTCTGCAGAACTCGGAGGTGCCGTACGTTCAGTACTTGATTGGTCGGAATGAGAAGACGTACGACTACATCAACTACACTGTACAAACGCTTCCGCTTTTGGTCTACGAGGGTACGTGGACACACTCTCCTCTTCCCGTTGCTATGCATCTCCTAGATAGATCTTGCGTGAGCGTAGGAATTTTTTTGAAATTGCATGCTACATTCCCCAACACTTGTATCAGAGTCAGGTCTATGCGTAGATGATATGTATGAGTAGAACACAAAGAGTTGTGGGAGGTGATAGTCATACTGCTTACCACCAACGTCTTATTTTAATTCGGCGGTATTGTTGGATGAAGCGGCCTGGACCAACCTTACATGACCATGTTCATGAGACCGGTTCCACAGCAGACATGCAACTAAGTTTTGCATAAAGGTGGCTGGCGGGTGTCTGTTTCTCCAACTTTAGTTGAATCAAATTTGACTACAGACGGTCCTTGTTGAAGGTTAAAATAGAAAACTTGACGAAACACCGTTGTGGTTTTGATGCGTAGGTAAGAATGGTTCTTACTAGAAGCCCATAGAAGCCATGTAAAACTTGCAACAACAAAAGTAGAGGACATCTAACTTGTTTTTGCCGGTCATGGTGTGATGTGATATGGTCAAGACATGATGTGATATACGTTGTTGTATGAGATGATCATGTTTTGTAGAAGTTATCGGCAACTGGCAGGAGCCTTAGGGTTGTCTCTTTATTGTATGAGATGAACATGCCATGTAATTGCTTTACTTTATCATTATGCGTTAGTGATAGTTGTAGAAGCAATAGTTGGTGAGATGACCATGACACTACCATGGAGATCAAGGTGTCAAGCCGGTGACGATGGAGATCATGACGGTGCTTTGGAGATGGAGATCAACAGCACAATATGATGACGGCCATATCATGTCACATATTTTGATTGCATGTGATGTTTATCTATTATGCATCTTATTTTCCTTAGTACGACAGTAGCATTATAAGATGATCCCTTACTAAAATTTCAAGGTATAAGTGTTCTCCCTAAGTATACACCATTGTGACAGTTCATCGTGCCAAGACACCACATGATGATCGGGTGTGATAAGCTCTACGTTCACATACAATAGGTGCAAGTCAGTTTTGCACATGCGGAATACTCGGGTTAAACTTGACGAGCCTAGCATGTACAGACATGGCCTCGGAACACTAGAGACCGAAAGGTCGAGCATGAATCATATAGTAGATATCATTGCTACCTCTTGAGCTTGCGTTGGTTTTTCCCTTGAAGAGGAAAGGGTGATGCAGCAAAGTAGAGTAAGTATTTCCCTCAGTTTGAGAACCAAGGTATCAATCCAGTAGGAGACAACGCACAAATCACCAAATACCTGCACAAACAATCAACAACTTGCACCCAACGCAATAAAGGGGTTGTCAATCCCTTCACAGTTACTTGCAGAAGTGAGATCTGATAGAGATAGATAAATGGTAAAGTAAATATTTTTGGTATTTTTGGTTTATAGATTAGAAAGTAGAGATTGCAATTTAAAGGAACGGCGACAGAAATTGGCAAGTTGATGGGAAACTAATAGATTCAATATAATGGAAAAGATACCCGGGGGCCATAGGTTTCACTAGTGGCTTCTCTCAAGATAGAAATTATTACGGTGGATGAACAAATTACTGCCCAGCAATTGATAGAAGAGTGCATAATTATAATGATATCTAAGGCAATGATCATGAACATAGGCATCACGTCCGTGTCAAGTAGACCGAAATGATTCTGCATCTACTACTATTACTCCAGACACCGACCAACTCCTGCCTGCATCTAGAGTATTAAGTTCATAAAGAACAGAGTAACGCATTAAGTAAGATGACATGATGTAGTGGAATTAACTCAAGCAGTATGATGAAAACCCCATCTTTTTATCCTCGATGGCAACAATACAATACGTGCCTTGCTGCCCCTACTGTCACTGGGAAAGGACACCACAAGATTGAACCCAAAGCTAAGCACTTCTCCCATTGCAAGAAAGATCAATCTAGTAGGCTAAACTAAACCGATAATTCGAAGAGACTTGCAAAGATATCAAATCATGCATATAAGAATTCAGAGAAGAACCAAATAATATTCATAGATAATGTGATCATAAATCCACAATTCAGCGGATCTCGGCAAACACACCACAAAAGAATATTACATAGAATAGATCTCCAAGAACATCGAGGAGAACATGGTATTGAGAATCAAAGAGAGATAAGAAGCCACCCAGCTACTAGCTATGGACCCATAGGTCTGTGGTAAACTACCTACGCTTCATTGGAGAGGCAATGGTGTTGATGTTGAAGCCCTCCATGATCGAATCCCCCTCCGGCAGGACGCCGAAAAAGGTCCCTAGATGGGATCTCATGGGTACACAAGGTTGCGGCGGTGGAAAAGTGGTTTTGTGGCTCCCCTAGATGTTTTCAGGGTATAAGAGTATATATAGGCGAAGGATCTAGGTCAGGAGACCCACAAGGGGCCCACGAGGTAGGGGGCGTGCCCTACCCCCCTGGGTGTGCCCTCCTGGCTCGTGGTTGCCTTCCTGTGTCCTCGAATTCATCTCCAACTCTTCTGGTTTCCTTCTGGTCCAAGAAAGATCATCGTGAAAGTTTCATTCCGTTTGGTATTCCTTTTCTGCGAAACTCTAAATAGGCAAAAACAGAAACTGGCACTGGGCTCTCGGTTAATAGGTTAGTCCCAAAAATAATATAAAATAGCATATTAATGCCTATTAAATATCGAAAACAGATAATATAATAGCATGGAACAATAAAAAATTATAGATACGTTGGAGATGTATCAAGCATCCCCAAGCTTAATTCCTGCTCATCCTCGAGTAGGTAAATGATAAAAACAGAATTTTTGATGTGGAATGCTACCTAACATATTTATCCATGTAATTTTCTTTATTGTGTCATGAATGTTCAGATCCGAAAGGTTTAAAACAAAAGTTTAATATTGACACAAAAACTATAATAATTCAAGCATACTAACAAAGCAATTATGTCTTCTCAAAATAAGATGGCCAAAGAAAGCTTATCCCTACAAAATCATATAGTTTGGCTATGCTCCATCTTCATCACACAAAATATTCAAATCATGCACAACCCCAGTTTCAGCCATGCAATTGTTTCATACTTTAGTATTCTCAAACTTTTTCAACTTTCACGCAATACATGAGTGTGAGCCATGGACATAGCACTATAGGTGGAATAGAATGGTGGTTGTGGAGAAGACAAAAAGAAGGAGATAGTCTCACATCAACTAGGCGTATCAATGGGCTATGGAGATGCCCATCAATAGATATTAATGTGAGTGAGTAGGGATTGCCATGCAACGGATGCACTAGAGCTATAAGTGTATGAAAGCTCAAAAAAAGAAACTAAGTGGGTGTGCATCCAACTTGCTTGCTCATGAGGACCTAGGGCATTTGAGGAAGCCCATCGTTGGAATATACATGCCAAGTTCTATAATGAAAAATTCCCACTAGTATATGAAAGTGACAAAATAAGAGACTCTCTATCAAGAAGATCATGGTGCTATTTTGAAGCACAAGTGTGGAAAAAAGATAGTAACATTGCCCCTTCTCTCTTTTTCTCTCATTTTTTTAATTTTTTTATTTGGGCTTCTTTGGCATCTTTTATTTTTATTTGGGCTTCTTTGGCCTCTTCTATTTTTATTTCCTCACATGGGACAATGCTCTAATAATGATGATCATCACACTTCTATTTACTTACAACTCGAAAAATTACAACTCAATGCTTAGAACAAAATATGACTCTATGTGAATGCCTCCGGCGGTGTACCGGGATGTGCAATGATTCAAGAGAGACATATATGAAAGAATTATGAATGGTGGCGTTGCCACAAATACGATGTTAACTACTTGATCATGCCAAGCAATATGACAATGATGAAGCGTGTCATAATAAACGGAACGGTGGAAAGTTGCATGGCAATATATCTCGGAATGGCTATGGAAATGCCATAATAGGTAGGTATGGTGGATGTTTTGAGGAAGGTATATGGTGGGTTTATGGTATTGGCGAAAGTTGCACGATACTAGAGAGGCTAGCAATGGTGGAAGGATGTGAGTGCGTATAATCCATGGACTCAACATTAGTCATAAAGAACTCACATACTTGTTGCAAAAATCTATAAGTCATCAAAACCAAGCACTACGTGCATGCTCCTAGGGGAAGGGTTGGTAGGAGTTAACCATCACGCGATCCCGACCTCCACACAAAGGATGACAATCAAAGAGATACTTCATGCTCCAAATTTGTTACACAACGGTTCACCATACATGTATGCTACGGGACTCACAAACCTCAACACAAGTATTTCTCAAATTCACAATTACTCCACTAGCATGACTCTATTATCACCATCATCATATCTCAAAACAACCATAAAGAATCAAACTTCTGATAGTATTCAATGCACTTCATATGAAAGTTTTTATTATATCCCTCTTGGATGCCCATCATATTAGGACTAGTTTTATAACCCAAGCAAATTACCATGCTGTTATAAAAGACTCTCAAAATAATATAAGTGAAGCATGAGAGTTCAACAATTTCTATAAAAATAAAGCCACCGCCGTGCTCTAAAAATATATAAGTGAAGTACTAGAGCAATATTGCCTAGCTCAAAAGATATAAGTGAAGCACATAGAGTATTCTTATAAATCACGATTCATTCGTGTCTCTCCCAAAAGGTGCATACAACAAGGATGATTGTGGTAAACTAAAAATCAAATACTCAAATAATACAAGATGCTCCAAGAAAAACACATATCATGTGGTGAATAAAAATATAGCCTCAAGTAAAGTTATCGATAGACGAAAATGAAAGAGGGGATGCCTTCCGGGGCATCCCCAAGCTTAGGATTTTGGTTGTCCTTGAATATTAACTTGGGGTGCCTTGTGCATCCCCAAGCTTAGGATTTTGGTTGTCCTTGAATATTAACTTGGGGTGCCTTGGGCATCCCCAAGTAGGCTCTTGCCACTCCTTATTTAATAGTCCATCAAATCCTTGCCCAAAACTTGAAAACTTCACAACACAAAACTCAACAGAAAAACTCATGAGCTCCGTTAGTATAAGAAAACATAAATCACCACTTTAAGGTACTGTTACAAACTCATTATTTGTTTATATTTGTGTAATATCTACTATATCTCAACTTTTCCATGGTTCATACCCCCCGATACTACCCATAGATTCATCAAATAAGCAAACAACACGCGAAAAACAGAATCTGTCAAAAACAGAACAGTCTGTAGTAATCTGTAACTCTCGAATGCTTCTGTAACTCCAAAATCCATCAAAATTAGGAAAATCTTACCAATTTGTGTACATATCCAGAGAAAAAAGAATCAGATCAAAATCACGTTTCCGTGATTTTTCAAAACTAATTTACTAAGCACAAAAGTTTCTGATTTTCAGCAGGATCAACACAACTATCACCGTAAGCTATCCTAAAGGTTTAACCTGGCACAAACACTAATTAAAACATAAAACCACATCTATCCAGAGGCTAGATGAATTATTTATTACTAAATAGGAGCAAAAATCAAAGAACAAAATAAAATTGGGTTGCCTCCCAACAAGCGCTATTGTTTAACGCCCTTAGCTAGGCATAAAAATGCGAATAGATCTATGTATTGCCATCTTTGGTATGCAATCCATAAGTGGCTCTCATAATAGATTCATATGAAAATTTAATTTTCTTCCTAGGGAAGTGTTCCATGTCTTTCCTTAGCGGAAATTGGAATCTAATGTTTCCTTCTTTCATATCAATAACTGGACCAATCGTTCTAAGGAAAGGTCTACCAAGAATAATAGGACATGTGGGATTGCAATCTATACCAAGAACAATGAAATCTACGGGCACATAATTCCTATTTGAAAAAATAAGAACATCATTAATCCTTCCCATAGGTTTCTTAGTAGTGGAATCCGCAAGATGCAAATTTAAAGAACAATTATCAAATTAACAAAAACCTAACACATCACACAAAGTTTTTGAAATCGTGGAAACACTAGCACCAAAATCACACAAAGCATAGCATTCATAATCTTTAATATTAATCTTAATAGTAGGTCCCGACTCATCATAAAGTTTTCTAGGGATAGAAACTTCTAATTCAATCTTTTCTTCAAAAGATTGCATCATACCATCAACGATATGTTTAGTAGAAGCTTTGTTTTGATTATAAGCATGAGGGGAATTTAACACGGATTGCAACAAGGAAATACAATCTATTAGAGAACAATTATCATAATTAAATTTCTTGAAATCTAAAAGAGTGGGTTCATTGCTACTTAAAGTCTTGACCTCTCCAATCCCACTTTTATCAATTTTTGCATCTAGATCTAAAAACTCTGATTCATTGGGACGCCTTTTAACTAAAGTTGACTCATCTCCAGTCCCATCTTTATCAAGATTCATATTGTAAAACAAAGATTTAATAGGAGTCACATCAATCACTTTTAGATCTTCATCATTATTATCATGAAAACAAGAAGAACACGCTTTTACAAACCAATCCTTTTTAGCACGCATCTTAGCTGTTCTTTCTTTGCACTCATCAATGGAAATTCTCATAGATTTGAGAGACTCATTGATATCATGCTTAGGTGGGATAGATCTAAGTCTCAAAGAATCAACATCATGAGAAATTCTATCCACGTTCCTAGCCAAATCATCAATCTTGAGAAATTTTTCTTCAATCAAAGCATTGAAATTCTTTTTTGAACTCATAAATTCTTTAATACTATTCTCAAAAAAACCGGGCATCTTATGAAAATTTCCATAAGAATTGTTGTAGGAATTACCATAATTATTAGAGGAATTACTAGGAAATGGCCTAGGATTAAAATTGCCTCTATACGCGTTGTTACAAAAATTGTTCCTACCAACAAAATTCACATCCATAGATTCATTAGTATTCTCAATTAAAGTGGAAAAAGGAATATCATTAGGATCAGAAGAAACACTTTTATTAGCAAATAATTTCATAAGTTCATCCATCTTTCCACTCAAAACATTAATCTCTTCAATTGCATGAACTTTTTTACTAGTGGATCTTTCGGTGTGCCATTGAGAATAATTAACCATAATCTTATCTAGGAGCTTGGTAGCCTCTCCTAAAGTGATTTCCATAAAAGTGCCTCCCGCGGACGATTCTAAAATATTTCTAGAAGAGAAATTCAATCCAGCATAAATTTTCTGTATAATCATCGACAAATTCAAACCATGTGTAGGTCAATTACGTATCATCAATTCCATCCTCTCCCAAGATTGTGCGACATGCTCATGATCAAGTTGCTTAAAATTAATAATATCGTTCCTAAGGGAGATGATCTTAGCGGGAGGAAAATACTTAGAGATGAAAGCATCTTTACACTTATTCCACGAATCAATACTATTTTTAGGCAAAGATGAAAACCAAGTTTTAGCACGATCTCTAAGTGAATATGGAAATAGCTTCAATTTAACAATATCATTATCCACATCTTTTTTCTTTTGCATATCGCACAAATCAATGAAATTGTTTAGATGGAATGTGGCATCTTCACTAGGAAGGCCAGAAAATTGATCTTTCATAACAAAATTTAGCAAAGCGGCATTAATTTCACAAGTTTCATCATTAGTAGTGGGATCAATCGGAGTGCTAATAAAATCATTATTGTTGGTATTGGAAAAGTCACACAATTTGGTATTACCTTGAGCCACCATGACAAAGCAAGCAATCCAACACACAAGCATATAAGAAGCAAACGAAAAAGACGAACAGAAGAGGGGCGAAGAAAAGGCAAAAAAATTCAGAAATCGTTTTAGAAGTGGGGGAGAGGAAAATGAGAGGCGAATGGCGAATAATGTAATGCAAGAGAGAAGATTTTATGATGGGTACTTGGTATGGCTTGACTTTACATATTTCTCCCTAGCAACGGCGCCAGAAATCCTTCCTGCTACCTCTTGAGCTTGCGTTGGTTTTTCCCTTGAAGAGGAAAGGGTGATGCAGCAAAGAAGAGCAAGTATTTCCCTAATTTTGAAACCAAGGTATCAATCCAGTAGGAGACAACGCACAAGTCACTAAATACCTTCACAAACAATCAACAACTTGCACCCAACGCGATAAAGGGGTTGTCAATCCCTTTTCGGCTACTTGCAAAAGTGAGATCTGATAGGCATAGATAAACAGTAAAGTAAATATTTTTGGTATTTTTGGTTTATAGATTGGAAATTAAGATTGCAATTTAAAGGAGCGGCGACAAAAATTGGCAAGTTGACGGGAAACTAATAGATTCAATATAATGGAAAAGAGACCCGGGGGCCATAGGTTTCACTAGTGGCTTCTCTCAAGATAGCAAATATTATGGTGAGTGAACAAATTATTGCCAAGCAATTGATAGAAGAGCGCATAATTATGATGATATCTAACGCAATGATCATGAACATAGGCATCATGTCCGTGTCAAGTAGACCCAAATTATTTTCCATCTACTACTATTATGCCACACATCGACCGACTCCTGCATGCATCTAGAGTATGAAGTTCATAAAGAATATAGTAAGGCATTAAGTAAGATGACATGATGTAGAGGAATTAACTCAAGCAATATGATGAAAACCCCATCTTTTTATCCTCGATGGCAACAATACAATACGTGCCTTGCTGCCCCTACTGTCACTGGGAAAGGACACCACAA
The DNA here is from genome assembly GCF_018294505.1 of Triticum aestivum. Taxonomy (NCBI): domain Eukaryota; kingdom Viridiplantae; phylum Streptophyta; class Magnoliopsida; order Poales; family Poaceae; genus Triticum; species Triticum aestivum. Next base: position 314,463,519 of record NC_057795.1, on the reverse strand, counting down.
GATTGAACCCAAAGCTAAGCACTTCTCCCATTGCAAGAAAGATCAATCTAGTAGGCTAAACTAAACTGATAATTCGAAGAGACTTGCAAAGATATCAAATCATGCATATAAGAATTCAGAGAAGAACCAAATAATATTCATAGATAATGTGATTATAAATCCACAATTCATCGGATCTCGGCAAACACACCACAAAAGAATATTACATAGAATAGATCTCCAAGAACATCGAGGATAACATGGTATTGAGAATCAAAGAGAGATAAGAAGCCACCTAGCTACTTGCTATGGACCCATAGGTCTGTGGTAAACTACCCACGCTTCATTGGAGAGGCAATGGTGTTGATGTAGAAGCCCTCCATGATCGAATCCCCCTCCGGCAGGACGCCGAAAAAGGTCCCTAGATGGGATCTCACGGGTACACAAGGTTGCGGCGGTGGAAAAGTGGTTTTGTGTCTCCCCTGGATGTTTTCAGGGTATAAGAGTATATATAGGCGAAGGAGCTAGGTCGGGAGACCCACAAGGGGCCCACGAGGTAGGGGCACACCCTACCCCCCTGCCTCGTGGCCGCCTCGTTGTGTCTCTGACTTCATCTCCAAGTCTTCTGGTTTCCTTCTGGTTCAAGAAAGATCATCGCGAAAGTTTCATTCCGTTTGGACTTCGTTTGGTATTCCTTTTCTATGAAACTCTAAAATAGGCAAAAAAACAGAAACTGGCACTGGGCTCTTGGTTAATAGGTTAGTCCCAAAAATTATATAAAATAGCATATTAATGCCTATTAAACATCCAAACAGATAATATAATAGCATGGAACAATCGAAAATTATAGATACGTTGGGGACGTATCAATGATCAACATAGAGATGTTCACCATTGAAAACTACTCCATCTCACGTGATGATCGGACATGGTTTAGTTGGTTTGGATCACGTGATCATTTAGATGACTTGAGGGATGTCTATCTAAGTGGGAGTTCTTAAGTAATATGATTAATTGAACTTAATTTATCATGAACTTAGTCCTAATAGTTTTTGCATATCTATGTTGTAGATCAATGGCCCGTGCTACCGTTCCCTTGAATTTTAATGTGTTCCTAGAGAAAGCTAAGTTGAAAGATGATGGTAGAAACTACATGGACTGGGTCCGTAACTTGAGGATTAACCTCATTGCTGCACAGAAAAATTATGTCCTGGATGCACCGCTAGGTGAAAGGCCTGCTGCAGGAGCAGATGCTGATGTTATGAACGTTTGGCAAGCTCGATCTGATGACTACTCGATAGTTCAGTGTGCCATGCTCTACGGCTTAGAATCGGGACTTCAAAGACGTTTTGAACATCATGGAGCATATGAGATGTTCCAGGAGTTGAAGTTAATATTTCAAGCAAATGCCCGAGTTGAGAGATATGAAGTATCCAACAAGTTCTATAGCTACAAGATGGAGGAGAACAGTTCTGTCAGTGAACACATACTCAGAATGTCTGGGTATCATAACCACTTGACTCGGCTGGGAGTTAATCTTCCATATGATAGTGTTATTGACAGAGTTCTTCAATCACTGCCACCAAGCTATAAAGGTTTTGTTATGAACTATAATATGCAAGGGATGGAGAAGACTATTCCTGAGCTCTTCGCAATGCTCAAAGCTTTAGAGGCAGAAATCAAGAAGGATCATCAAGTGTTGATGGTTAACAAGACCACTAGTTTCAAGAAAAATGGCAAAGGAAGGAAGGGGAACTTCAAGAAGAAGGGAAAGCAAGTTGCCACTCCCGGGAAGAAGTCCAAATCTGGACCTAAGTGTGAAACTGAGTGCTTCTACTACAAAGGTATTGGTCACTGGAAGCGGAACTGCCACAAGTATTTGGCGGATAAGAAGGATGGCAAAGTGAACAAAGGTATAATTTATATACATGTTATTGATGTGTACCTTACTAATGCTCGTAGTAGTGCCTGGGTATTTGATACTTATTCGGTTGCTCATATTTGTAACTCGAAACAGGGACAACAGATTAAACGAAGATTGGCTAAGGACAAGGTGATGATGCGTGTCAGCAATGGTTCCAAGGTTGATGTGATCGCTGTCGGCACGCTACCTCTACATCTACCTTCACGATTAGTTTTAGACCTGAATAATTGTTATTTGGTGCCAGCGTTGAGCATGAATATTATATCTGGATCTTGTTTAATGCGAGACGGTTATTCATTTAAATTGGAGAATAATGGTTGTTCTATTTATATGAGTAATATCTTTTATGGTCATGCACCCTTGAGGAGTGGTCTATTTTTGTTGAATCTCGATTGTGGTGATACACATATTCATTATATTGATGCCAAAAGATACAAAGTTGATAATGATAGTGCAACATATTTGTGGCACTGCCTTTTAGGTCATATTGGTGTAAGCGCATGAAGAAACTCCATGCGGATGGACTTTTGGAATCACTTGATTATGAATCATTTGATGCTTGTGAACCATGCCTCATGGGCAAGATGGCTAAAACTCCGTTCTCCGGAACAATGGAACGAGTAACTGACTTATTGGAAATAATACATACCGATGTATGTGGTCCAATGAGTGTTGAGGCTCGCGGCGGGTATCGTTATTTTCTGACCTCCACAAGTTTGAAACATTTGAAAAGTTCATAGAATTTTAGAGTGAAGTGGAGAATATTCGTAACAAGAAAATAAAGTTTCTATGATCTGATCGCGGAGGTGAATATTTGAGTTACGAGTTTGGCCTTCATTTAAAACAATGTGGAATAGTTTCACAACTCCCGCCACCAGGAACACCATAGTGTAATGGTGTGTCCGAACGTCGTAACCGTACTTTATTAGATATGATGCGATCTATGATGTCTCTTACTGATTTACCACTATCATTTTGGGGTTATGCATTAGAGACAGCTGCATTCATGTTAAATAGGGCACCATATAAATCTGTTGAGACAACACCGTATGAAATGTGGTTTGGCAAGAAACCTAAGCTGTCGTTTCTTAAAGTTTGGGGTTGTGATGCTTATGTGAAAAAGCTTCAGCCTAATAAGTTCGAAACCAAATCGGAGAAGTGCGTCTTCATAGGATACCCAAAAGAGACTGTTGGGTACACCTTCTATCACAGATCCGAAGGAAAGATCTTTGTTGCTAAGAATGGATCCTTTCTAGAGAAGGAGTTTCTCTCAAAATAAGTGAGTGGGAGGAAAGTAGAACTTGATGAGGTAATTACACCTTCTCTCGAATTGGAAAGTAGCTCATCACAAAAAACCGTTCCCATGATGCCTACACCAACTAGTGAGGAAGCTAATGATAATGATCATGAAACTTCAGATCAAGTTTCTACCGAACCTTGTAGGTCAACCAAAGTACGTTTCACACCAGAGTGGTATGGTAATCTTGTTCTGGAAGTCATGTTACTAGACCATGATGAACCTACGAACTATGAGGCAGCGATGATGAGCCCAGATTCCGCAAAATGGCTTGAGGCCATGAAATCTGAGATGGGATCCATGTATGAGAACAAAGTATGGACTTTGGTTGACTTGCCCGATGATCGGCAAGCCATAGAGAATAAATGGATCTTCAAGAAGAAGACTGACGCTGATAGTAATGTTATTGTCTACAAAGCTTGACTTGTCGCGAAAGGTTTTCGACAAGTTCAAGGAGTTGACTATGATGAGACCTTATCACCCATAGCGATGCTTAAGTCTGTCTGAATCATGTTAGCAATTGCCGCATTTTATGATTATGAAATTTGGCCAATGGACATCAAAACTGCATCCTTAATGGATTTCTTAAAGAAGAGTTGTATATGATGCAACCAGAAGGTTTTGTCGATCCTAAAGATGCTGACAAAGTGTGCAAGCTCCAGCAGTTCATTTATGGACTGGTGCAAGCTTCTCGGAGTTGGAAAATACGCTTTGATGAGGTGATCAAGGCATATGCTTTTATAAAGACTTTTAGAGATAAAGTGAGTGGGATCTCTGTAGCATTTCTAATATTATATGTGGATGACATATTGTCGATTGGAAATGATATAGAATTTCTGGATAGCATAAAAGGATACTTAAATAAAAGTTTTTCAATGAAAGACCTCGGTGAAGCTGCTTATATATTGGGCATCAAGATCTATAGAGATAGATCAAGACGCTTAATTGGATTTTCACAAAGCACATACCTGGAGAAAGTTTTGAAGAAGTTCAAAATGGATCAATCAAAGTAAGGGTTCTTGCATGTGTTATAAGGTTTGAAGTTGAGTCAGACTCAATGCCTGACCACTGCAGAAGATAGAGAGAAAATGAAAGTCATTCCCTATGCCTCGGCCATAGGTTCTATCATGTATGCTATGCTGTGTACCAGACCTAATGTGTGCCTTGCTATAAGTCTAGCAGGGAGGTACCAAAGTAATCCAGGAGTGGATCACTGGACAGTGGTCAAGAACATCCCGAAGTACCTGAAACGACTAAGGATATGTTTCTCGTTTATGGAGGTGACAAAGAACTCGTCGTAAATGGTTACATTGATGCTAGCTTTGACACTTATCCGGATGACTCTAAGTCACAAACCGGATATGTATTTATATTGAATGATGGAGCTGTAAGTTGGTGCAGTTCAAAGTCAAGCGTCGTGGCGGGATCTACATGTGAAGCGGAGTACATGGCTGCTTCCGAAGCAGCGAATGAAGGAGTCTGGATGAAAGAGTTCATATCCAATCTAGGTGTAATGCCAAGTTCATCGGGTCCAATAAAAATATTTTGTGACAATACTGGAGAAATAGCCTTGGAGAAGGAATCCAGATTTCACAAAAGAACCAAACACATCAAAAGACACTTCAACTCCATTCACGGGCAAGTCAAGGAGGGAGACATAGAGATTTGCAAAATACATGCGGATCTGAATGTAGTAGACACGTTGACTAAGCCTCTTCCAGAAGCAAAACATGATCAGCACCGAGACTCCATGGGTGTTAGAATTATTACATTGTAATCTAGATCATTGACTCTGGTGCAAGTGGGAGACTGAAGGAAATATGCCCTAGAGGCAATAATAAAGTTGTTATTTATATTTCCTTATATCATGATAAATGTTTATTATTCATGCTAGAATTGTATTAATCAGAAACTTGATACATGTGTGAATACATAGACAAAATATAGTGTCCCTAGTAAGCCTCTACTAGACTAGCTTTTTAATCGAAGATGGTTAAGTTTCCTAACCATAGACATGTGTTGTCATTTGATGAACGGGATCACATCATTAGGAGAATTATGTGATGGACAAGACCCATCCATTAGCTTAGCATAATGATCGTTATGTTTTATTGCTATTGCTTTTCTTCATGACTTGTACATATTCCTTTGACTATGAGATTATGCAACTCCCGGATACCGGAGGAATACCTTGTGTGCTATCAAACATCACAACATAACTGGGTGATTATAAAGATGCTCTACAGGTATCTTCGAAGGTGTTTTGTTGGGTTGGCATAGATTGAGATTAGGATTTGTCACTCCGAGTATCGGAGAGGTGTCTCTGGGCCTTCTCGATAATGCACATCACGATAAGCCTTGCAAGCAGTGTGACTAATGAGTTAGTTGCGGGATGTTGTATTATGGAACGAGTAAAGAGACTTGCTGGTAACGAGATTGAACTAGGCATGGAGATACTGACGATCGAATCTTGGGCAAGTAACATACCGATGACAAAGGGAATAACATATGTTGTCATAATGGTTCGACCGATAAAGATCATCGTAGAATATGGGGAGCCAATATGAGCATCTAGGTTCCACTATTGGTTATTCACAAGAGAGGTGTCTCGGTCATGTCTACATAGTTCTCGAACCCGTAGGGTCCGCACGCTTAACGTTCGATTTATACTATATGAGTTATGTGATTTGGTGACCGAATATTGTTCGGAGTCCTGGATGAGATCACGGACATGATGAGGAGTCTTGAAATGGTCGAGAGGTAAAGGTTGATATATTGGCTGATAGTATTTGGACACCAGAAGTGTTCCGGAGTGTATCGGGTACATATCGGAGTACCCAGCGGGGGGTTACTGGAACCCCCGAGGGGAAGATATGGGCCATATGGGCCATAGGAGGGAGGCACACCGGCCCACAAAGGGGCGGCACTCCCCCCACATGGAGGGAGTCCGAATTGGACTAGGGGAAGGGGCGGTGCCCCCCTTTCCTTCTCCATTCTCTCTCCTTCCCCTTTCCCCCTCCGGTAAAAGGAAGGGTGGGCGAATCCTACTAGGAGCCCAAGTAGGACTCCTCCTACTTGGGGTGCGCCTAGGGCTGGCCTCCTCCCCCTCCCTCCTTTATATATGTGGGGAGGGGGGGCGCCTAGAACACACATCAATTGTTCCAAGCCGTGTGCGGTGCCCCCCTCCACAGTTTACGCCTCCGGTCATATTAACGTAGTGCTTAGGCAAAGCCCTACGTGGATAACTTCACCATCACCATCACCATGCCATCGTGCTGACGGAACGCTCCCTCGACACTCTGCTCGATCAAGAGATCGTGGAACGTCATCGTGCTGAATTTGTGCAGAACTCTGAGGTGTCGTACGTTCGGTACTTTATCGGTCGGAACGAGAAGACGTACAACTACATCAACCATGTTGAACAAACGCTTCTGCTTTCGGTCTACGAGGGTACGTGGACACACTCTCCCCTTCTCGTTGCTATGCATCTGCTAGATAGATCTTGCATGAGCGCAGGAATTTTTTTGAAATTGCATGCTATGTTCCCCAACACCTTTCTCTACGGCACACAAAGTATTTCTAACACGCATATGCCCCTCTCTCATTAGGTATCGCTGCCCCCGCCTTCCTCTTTGTCACGCAAATATTTGTGCTATACATATCTCTCGCAATAATACATGTATAGTCTAAATTGAAACCAAGTGCAAAAATGAGCTCCGATTACAAAAATCAAATCCCCTCCCAAACAGAATAAGAAAATAGCGTGAAATCATGCACAGAAATGTTTGTTGCGTGCTTGAATGTCAATGATATGGATGTACTACTCATACATCACACAAACCCATTTCACACATTTTTCATTGAACCCTTCTCAAAATATGGTGCGCATGTGATGTTTGTTGTACTGCTCCTGCCAGCCTTCCTCAGACACGTTCCAACATATTGTGCTACTTTCAATTCTATTTTTCTCCTCAGACCATGTGAAACCACAAAAAGGTAAGCCCCCGCCCCCACTGGTACTGTAGCTCGATGCTCCCATACGGACACAACACCCATTGGAGCATGCAGTCGTTGCCGAAGTGGATGGCACCCTGACCTGGGAAGAGGACGGAGTCTCCAACATCACCGAGGTGGAGCACGACCTCTAAGGCTGCAAGTAGCGCACGCTGCCTGTCCACATGGAGGACAGTGTGATCTAGCGGCTCGCCCTCATTGGTGACGAGGAGTAGCTGTGCTCCCAGTAGCACACCCTGGTCAGTCACGAGGAGGTGCATTGCACCCTCGTCGCTCACAATGTGGACAAGCAGGTTCTCTAGCAGCACGCCTGCGAGCATCACATCATTGAGAGCACGCCTGCGAACATCACAATGTTGTCGCTCTCGACGTGGACCTTCGCGTGCTCCGGCAGCACGCCCGTGAACATCGCATCCTCTCCGCTCACAATGTGGACAAGCACGTTCTCCAGCAGCATGCCCGCAAGCATCACATCATCACCACCCGCGAACATCGCATCATCGCTGCTCTCAACATGGACGAGCGCCTGCTCCAGCAGCACGCTCGTGAACATCGCATCCTCGCCGCCCAGGCGCACGAGCGTGTGCTCCAACAGCACGGTCGTGAGCATGGCATCCTCGCAGCTCATGAGGTGGTTGAGCAGGTGCTCCAGACAGTACCCCAGGAGTCGGGACGCGAGCACCGCTCTCTCTGCTATGAGGAGTACTGCATGGTGCCCATCGTGGTTTAGGAAAATCCCGTGACTCCGCCACTCCCTGGAGGAGCGCGAGCTTGAGTGGGCGCTCGAGGAGTCCCGTGTTGATATGCAGGTGGCGGCAGACATGCAAGATTATCCTTCAAGCTCTCCTCCTCTTATGAAGACGCCTCCACCGCCCCAGTTGTACGTCCTCTGCCTCGGCTCCGGCAGACATTTGGAGTTTAGTTTTATGGAACATTAATATATGGACTAATGCAAAAAACAACCTATGACTAACAGGCATAAATAGATGATGTGGCGGCATTGCATGCTGGAGTATATTGCGATTTATGGATTGCATGCATGACTAGCTTATGTGGCTTGGTTGCATGGCTAGGAAGGGCTAGAGAAAAATAAATAGATAATGTGTTTAGAGTGCACTCCACTAAATGGGAACATGTAAATATCTTTAGAGTGCACTCCACTTTTTTCAGACGCTTAGGTGCACCGGATGCCATGCCACACTACAAAATGTTAGAAAAAAAATCTGCTCCAATGTTTTAAAAATCTATTATTATCTTGAAACCAGTCACACCCACCCCTCACCTCATCAAACCAGCCCAAGGAGTATGTCTTCAGTGAAGCATAATTTATTTTTACTAATATAAGTATATCAAAACTAGAGTGTTTATATTTCAAGTTTGTGAACAAGTATTATTCTACTACTTCGGATCCATTGCAATGCACGGGCTGGCACATTGGTAGTAGTAAGAAACAAATTCTGGGTTTGGCACAAGTTCGTACTACGGGAGCACCACAAGGCCTAGCGTAAGAGTTAAATTTCCCTCTCGGGGCCCACGGGACCAATCTTCAGTGGCTATTGCACCTGCCTTTGAGTCAATGATATGTGGACCCTAAATGCGGCTGGCCCGCCTGTCATTCTCATTAAAGCAGAGGGGCGGTGGGACTGAGAGGGGTGAGGCGCAGGTCGACGGACGTGTGGTGTCATGGGTTCGAGCGGCGTCGTGGGAATTGAGTGGGACGAGGCTTGCCTGCTCCCCTCCCATGCTCCGATCCGTACTCCCGCACCACTAATTTTCATCCAATGGTTATACTGTAATAGATTTCCTCGTGTGGGTCATCTATAGCCTCAAAAAAGGTAAACAAAGGCCATATTCCCATGAAATAATTTCCCGCATGAATCTGTACACGCATGCAAGACCTTTCCTTTCCTGCTCGTCCTCCGAGCATGGCAACAGGTGCCTGCCTAACCCATATAGCACGCTGCGCCACCAGCGAGTAGCACCTCCTCCATGCCAACATCAGCGTCTGGGCCATGCACATGCAGCTGCTCCTGTAGTATTTTACCCGCATGTTCGACTGCAGTACCACACCAATCATGGACAAGACCATGGATCTTGTGGCCAAGAAAAGTCTCTGCCCGGCCGACGCATGTCGAGGTGCTTGTCTGTTGTGACGTGCGGCACGACGTTTACTCGCTCGTGCTCCGGATGAGCTCGCGGGAGCCAGTGATCTACCCGAGGCACATATCTCGACTTGGGCTCGATATTCTGACCACTTGCACCATCCCGAGGATGTACCACCCAGTGACGAGCCTGGAATGCTGGATACATATAGGTGTGTGCTCGTGGGCGGGCGCAACCTGCTGAACGGATAACAATTTTCGAACTTGATGTACTCGACGTAGTTGAGCCAGCGAGCCTGGAGCGGTTCACGCCGTCGTACATTGATGCACGGATCAATGGCGTGCGGCCACGGGCCAGCGTAGGTCGGCTATAGGGAAGCGGTATCGGTGTGGTTCAAGATGCCCAGTTGGCCGTTGTCGCGGCGACGTTCACGACTCACTTGCTCGAGATGAACCGACCAGTGTTGGACTGGCCGTGGCGAGGGTGCCACAGCTGGACGTCGGGGTGTTACGAGGCGTAGATGGCCACACCGGCGGATACTACCTGTATTATAGAAGTAGAAGGCAAAGACGGGCCTTTATTTTATTTACTATATTTGTGGCTGAGGAGTGATGCCCGGGAAAAAATGTGTCACAGCCGCTGGATGAAAAATGGATGGTGCGGTAGTATGGATTAGAGCTAGGAGCGGAGCATGCAAGCCACGTCCAATCGCGTGTGGTTGTGGTAGAAACTTGATGGTCGCCGCAGTTCAGCTGTCCCACATCTCATGCACACAAAGGCAGAGGAGCGGTGGGGCCAAGAGAGGTGAGGCGCACGTCGTGGAACGTAGTGCCGTGGGTTGGAGCGGCTTTGTGGGAATCACGTGTGCTAGTGCTAGAAACGTGATGGTCGTCGTGGTTCAACTTCCATGGACAAGCTATCATGTCTACTGGCACATGCATTGCGGTAGACATGACACATGCATTGCATACCGCTCACCGCAAGGAGTAGTAGTAGAGAAAACTAGGCGGATAAATAGTTCATTATAGTTAAGCAGACCTATATCAATGTACATAGAGTACACTTGTTCCAAAGACATACACAGCAGCGAAATAGTTCATCTATATTAATGTACATAGAGAGGAAATATAATTTTTACAAGAGAGGAAATAGTTCATCCATCTATAATGCCCTGCTGGTGGTGCAGCTTCTTCTTCTTCTTCTTTTTCTTCTTCTTCTTCTTTTTCTTCTTCTTCTTCTTCTTCTCATTTTCTGTGGCAGACGGCTTCGCAACAAGCTCTTTTGACCTTGCAGCTATCTCAAAACTCACACGGGCATCGAGGGCAGCATATTCTATCCGCTTGTAGGTTAAGGTATAATTCTCCCATCCAGATGACCTTAATCCCAATGTCTCGTCACCCTTCTCAAGATTTGTTCCCAACACAGAATTTGCTACGTCAAACAGGGATGGTGTTTTTTTTATCACAATCGTCTACAAAAATTATGGTTTGTAGGTCAGCGATGTTTTTCAAGTCAAGGTTGTACGGTGCCAGCTTCTCTTTGTCCCCTTCGATGGCTTCCCCACAGAAGTATATGTCCTCCCGAGACATGAAATCGTGGAGCTCACCTAGTATGGAGGGTGTGTGTATGATGTGATACACCAATACGTCATCTTTGAGGCACAGCTGAAGGACGGCGGCGCGATGGATCTTCCTAGTGGCACGCTTCGTGTACTATGCATCGAGACCGGCGACCTTCATCTCCACCTTTTGGAGGGAGTTGGATACATTGTTGATCCACTCCCAAACAACCCTTGGGTGGTCAGTGATGGTGGCTACTATGCTCAAAGAGCCTTCGACGAGGACATGTTTGACGCTAAAAACCTGCATAGGGACCTCTTTCGCCATTTGGAACCGCTGGACCGGAGGGCTATGGTTTGGAGAATTAGGATTAAGATGGCTAGTCTAACTGAAGAAAATGATTATTTAAAGGGGCTTCAGAATTACTCAAGGAGGATGTGAATCTAGTCCAGTGGGGTTTGAATGAAAATGAAGGAGAGGTGAAGAAGCCGAGGAAAATCGGTTCCTGATGGAGAAGTAAATGGGAGAAGTGGCATGCGGGCAGTTGATTAGACGGCTAGGTAGACCAACCTACAAAACGAAAAGCCTATGCAGGTAGCGTACTGAGGAGTGGTCTGTGTCCGTGTATGTGCCCATCCTTCTATGGCTACATGTGCCACTGGTTAGTTGAGGTCACTCTTTCGAATCACCATGGCGAATCATTTTATGATTCCTTTTTATTTCTACACCCCTCCTGACTGGTGGGATCTAGGCAAAACCCGCTAATAGATATACAAGCATATCCATCTCTTTGCACACACAAAATATGTCATAGCTGTTTCGCATTGATATTGGCACATGCCTGTGATACACAACCTTTCCTGGTTAAGGAATATACGCGGTTATCCTAAGAAAAGAAAAATCCCTTCTTCGCGCTTCCGCATGCACGCGAGTTTGGTTCTGCTCGCAATATGGATGCTACCTAGAGGATGAAGTGAACCCAGAGTCATGCTACCATGGGAGACCTATTTCCGCTATACAGTACTACTCCGTATGTTACTACTACTAGTAGTACAACTATGGTACACTTGATGGTCAAAATATTATTCATTCGGTCCTCACAATGAAGTGACAAGACCCTGCGCCCGAGGTGACACTAGTCCAAGTGGCGTATTCGGGTTACCAAAGTCAGCCTCACCTTGTGCAATGTGCAGTCACTGTCACCGTTGTTGTATAGCATGCCTCGCATGGTCTCCCTCTCCCTTCCTAGCACCAATCCATATCCATCTTTGTCTTGCCGGAGATCCTGAGGTCACTCTTCATCATCTCACTTTGCCCCCGCGTACCCTCGCCTCGCTCGCCTCCCCCAGTACCACTATTCCCTCGCTAGCCGCTCCAGCACCGAGAGCCTTCTCCCCCGTAAATCAAGCCCCCCCAAAACCCCACCTTCCAAACTCCACCATTGCCGAACGCGAACTGTGCAACATCCATATGAGCCATGATTGGAGAAATCTCCCCACTGACATCCTCGACCTCTGTTGTTTGTGTATGGATATGTTGAGCGCCGTGCAGCTGGCTGCATGCTCGTGGGACATGCACACGGCCATCGTCGAAGCGAAGCCTAAGGTTTTCAAGACACCCTTCTTGCTGCTATCTGGTCTTGCGAGATTTGCTCACCATGATACGGACGCGTACATTATGCCCCTCGAATTCAATCCGACCTCCATTAGCCGAAACTTCTTTGCAGGTATGTAGTGGGTCGCTGTACATCATGCCCCTCGACTTTGATCCTCACCATCGCCCAAAACTTCTTGACAGGCATGTACTGGGTCGGCATGAACTCCCATTGGATGGCTGCCGTCAAAGAAGACCGGAAAAAGTTGGTGTTCATGAACTTCCACATCTCCCATGAGATTATCCTTTCCTACATTGGATTATATAGGGTTTTAGCATGGCGGTCCAAGTCATCTAGATTACGTCGTCAGTTGGACGCACCTTGTTTTGCAGAAGATTGTAATTTGTCAGGTGCCCACACAATATGCGGATTACACAGACTTCAAGATAATTACCTTGTTCGATCACGGACTTGCCTATCTTTCCGCTGGTGCCTTCTTTAGCTGGAGACAACTAACCTCGTAGTGGATCGTCAAAGCTAATACACATTTTTGTGATGCTATTGAACACAATGGCATCATCTACGCGATTGAAAAGCAGATGGCACCACGTATTGATGTCTACTATGTAACCTTCTCCTTGTAGACATTGTTGGGCCTCCAAGTGCAGAGGTTTGTAGGACAGTAGCAAATTTCGCTTAAGTGGATGACCTAAGGTTTATCAATCCGTGGGAGGTGTAGGATGAAGATGGTCTCTCTCAAACAACCCTGCAACCAAATAACAAAGAGTCTCTTGTGTCCCCCAACACACCCAGTACAATGGTAAATTGTATAGGTGCACTAGTTCGGTAAAGAGATGGTGATACAAGTGCAATATGGATGATAGATATAGGTTTTTGTAATCTGAAAATATAAAAACAGCAAGGTAACAGGTGGTAAAAGTGAGCATAAACGGTATTGCAATGCTAGGAAACAAGTCCTAGGGTTCATACTTTCACTAGTGCAAGTTCTGTCAACAATATTAACATAACTGGATCATATAACTATCCCTCAACATGCAACAAAGAGTCACTCCAAAGTCACTAATAGCAAAGAACAAACGAAGAGATTATTGTAGGGTACGAAACCACCTCAAAGTTATCCTTTCTGATCGATCTATTGAAGAGTTCGTAGTAAAATAACACGAAGCTATTCTTTCTGTTCAATCTATCCTAGAGTTCATACTAGAATAACACCTTAAGATACAAATCAACCAAAACCCTAACGTCACCTAGATACTCCAATGTCACCTCAAGTATCTGTGGGTATGATTATATGATATGCATCACACAATCTCAGATTCATCTATTCAAACCAACACAAAGTACTTAAAAGAGTGCGCGAAAGTTTCTACCGGAGAGTCAAGATGAAAACGTGTGCCAAACCCTATGCATAAGTTCACAAGGTCACTGAACCCGCAAGTTGATCACCAAAACATACATCAATGGAATCACGTGATATCCCATTGTAACCACAGATAAGCACTTGCAAGACATACATCAAGTGTTCTCAAATCCTTAAAGACTCGATCCGATAAGATAACTTCAAAGGGAAAACTTAATTCATTACAAGAGAGTAGAGGGGGAGAAACATCATAAGATCCAACTATAGTAGCAAAGCTCGCGATACATCAAGATCGTACCATCTCAAGAACACGAGAGAGAGAGAGAGAGAGAGATCAAACACATAGCTACTGGTACATACCCTCAGCCCCGAGGGTGAACTACTCCCTCCTCATCATGGAGAGCGCCAGGATGATGAAGATGGCCACCGATGAGGGATCCCTCCTCCGGCAGGGTGCCGGAACAGGGTCCCGATTGGTTTTTGGTGGCTATAGAGGCTTGCGGCGGCGGAACTCCTGATCTAGGTTATTTTCAGGAGGTTTTAGTATTTATAGGAATCTTAGGCGTCAGGAACAAGTCAGGGAGGTCTTCAGGCTGTCCACGAGATAGGGGGGCACGCCCCCCACCCTCGTGGGCAGCCCGGGACTCTTCTGGCCCAACTCTTTCACTCCACGGGCTTCTTTTGGTCCATAAAAAATCATCAAAAATTGGCACGTCAATTGGACTCCGTTTCGTATTCCTTTTCTGTAAAACTCAAAAACAAGGAGAAAACAGAAACTAGCACTGGGCTCTAAGTTAATAGGTTAGTCCCAAAAATCATATAAAATAGCATATAAATGCATATAAAACATCCTAGATGGATAATGTAATAGCATGGAACAATAAAAAATTATAGATACGTTGGAGACGTATCATGTATTGCTGGGACGACGCGTATAAGTTGTTCTCATCTGATGTTAATGATAACGCCATGACACTGTTTGAACTTTTTGTGACGATTGTCATATCTTTGAGCAGAATTTGAGTAGAACTATGGCAATGTATTAAAGGCGCCGTAAATCAGCTATATTTGGAATGAGTTAATTCATGCGATTGTGACCAGTCATTACAGCCAATTTGTACCCTTGAATAATCAAACGGTTAGGAAGATATGGATATTCTCCTTACTTTATAGTAATCTATATACTACCAAATATGAGTGTGTACCAATAGCCATGTTAGTTTCCTCATTTTCATGATGTAGAAACATGCATCACACTGTTGGTTTCATCAAACCATACATTAGGGAAGTAAATGTGCATATGGAGAACTCTATATTTGGAAGTAGTGAAATCCTTTAATGCTTACCATGTGTGCATACCTATATTCGCCCTTCAGCAATCAATGGCTAGAATAATATCCTCATAAAAATTTTGCTCATAGAACATGAGTATATAACAATGCATGGTCTGTTAGTTTCCTTGAAGAATTTGTTTGTGAGGACAGAACATGATTACATAACATGCATGACATGGTAGTTTCCTGTGAAGAATCGATTGCGAGATAACATGAGTATAACCATGTATGGCACTTCTATATTTTCAAATCCAGTATACATTTCCTGTATTTTCCTCTCAGTTCCAATAGGGACAAATCAATGTTGTTTCTTGCATTATTCTACTCATACTCTGAACAATGCTGATCTTGCATTAACAATGCATGTCCATTTTGATATGATGCAGTTCCCTATAGTTACTGCCCTTTGTAATCACACCACCTTTGACAAAAATAGGGAAGCAGAACTGGTTCCTCACTCGATCAGACAACAACAAAAGACTGATGATCATTTGCACACATGAGCCGAAAAATTTATATTGCAAAAACCCCACTGTGTACAAGCATCGTGAAATACGTGAGTATCCAGACAGTGGTAGTTATGTCTATGAGCAGGATACTAGCTTGTTGGGGCCTTCAGGATTTTTGAGTTGGAGGTGGGTAAAAAGCCTTGGTTCACACTCTCTGTTTCTCAGACTCAATTATCCGATTAACCAGGAGATCACCGTTGGCAAGGACCTTGATGGAAGAGAGGCTCTGTTTGCTAGGGAAAATTGTGTCTACACGGCGAGCCCTAGGTCTTCGGGAGCAGACTCCCCTGATTGTCACCGATACAACCTACAGCCAAAAGAAGGTGAGAATGACAAAGACATCTAGATTAACTTTGATCCTTGGATGTCTCAAGTCCGACAGGCAGTGATGTGGTTCAAGCCTTCAGGTTGATAGGTAATTGGGCTGTTGCGTCGAAAGGGTGGAGTACTGGTGCCTTCGAACCACTGGTGGTTGAAGCAGGGCTGCAAATTATGATGGGTTGGATCATCCCTCTTCGAGTGACTTGTTGCCTTTTCTGCTTGTTCTAGATGGGTAGTTCTCTCTTTTGTTATGCATATTGATTCCTTGTCATTTGGTCATCCTCGTCTATGTCACTCTTACTATGTAATAGTTGCCTCTATTTAGAATGTCATTCTCGTGTGGATCACAAGAGTCTGAGCGCTGCAGATGGGCGTGTTTTGGTGCAGTAGCAAGACTTCTTATGAACTATCATGTCTTGTTGTTTATGTCAGTAGTAGTCACTAGTCAGTGTTTGAATGTTGTATAAATCATTGTTTCGAACTTTTTATTATCTCGAATTGCTGGTGGGCTAAATGAGGGCATCACCATTCTCCAGTGTTCAGAGTATATCTCCTTCTTCAAGTTATAATTTGAGCTCAGTGTCTTTTCGATGATGTACACTTGTTTGGGCCAGTGAAGTGTCATTGAATATGGGCCGAGTAGTAACGCAATGCCAAACCGGTCACTTATGACTCTAAGGTCGGGCTCTCAAAAAAATAAAGAAAAAGAACTCTTAGAACTTATTGTGTTGTCTGTCTATTTTCTTTGCACAATGTTCAAGATATTTCCCCGTCATTGATAAAGACGATGAACTGGTATGTACGAGTTCGTTGGTTTCAACATAGCCCTACCCGTAGTGATCCACTGCTTCCACTTTGATTGTGCCTCCTGCATGAAATTTTTCTATGCAAGTTCAGTGTGCTATGATGTTCTATATGATTGTGTCAACTATATAAGTTTTTACTGAGCATCAGCAATGCATATGGCTGAAAGATGTATTTACGAGCATCGACCGATGTGTCTCTCTCTCTATCTCTCTCTCTCTCACACACACACACACGCACACGCACACGCACGCACACACACACACACAAGTGGGACCCGTTGAATTATTTCTTCGCTTGTGACAACTTTTAATTAGGTTCCACTATACTCTAATTTTTTTCTTAAATTATTAATTGAGCTTAGTGACTTCAAAAAGTTGTACAGAAGCCTTGTTTGGGCCTTTTCAGGCGTTGTTGAATGTGGGCTGAGTAGCCATGTAAAGTTGTATTATACTACACATGCCTTTTTTGTTGAACATCAGCAATGCAACTGGGCCGACAGTTGTACACAAGATCCTAAAATAAGCGTAGCCTAGCCTATGTTTCTTTTAATAAAATGCACAACCCAGTGCATTTTTTATATAATAAGATTACCAAGCCCAACTTAATTTTTTAATAATAGTCGTATCTCAATATTGTTTTTTATAATAAATGCTCAGTCCAGACCATCATTGTTTTTTCACCATAGCAGGAAATGTGTCCATTTATACTAAAATCAAATGGTTTGTAAATTATCAGAAATGATAAATGCGTTGCATGTACGCAATATTATTTTCACCCAGCTCAGTAAATAGGTGTATTCGAATAAATAATCAAATGCGCTGTAAATTATCATAAATAGTAAATCGGCTATTATTGTTTTTACCCAGCCCAGGAAATAGATTATTTTTTGAGTCAAAGCCCAGGAAATAGATGTATTGGCAAACAAAATGAAATGGGTTGTAAAACCTAAATAAATGGGCAGCATTCCGCCTCAGCTTTCGAACCCGACTTTGATGGCCGAAGCCTGCGCAAGGTGTTATCCATTTAGAGAACAAAACAATTTAATGGTCTAAAACAAAAAGTCAACAAATTATTCTGACATTTGTAGTTGTTGGATTGACATCCAATGGTGATCCTGCTTCTTCAATCTCTGATCTAGTTGCTCTTGCTCTAGCCGCCAAAACCATCACCGGTTGGAGCGCCTGCATCTGCCTCCCATGGCCGGCTATGCAGTCGTGCAGACCTTGCTACCCCACCCTACTCCTAACAGCGGCCAGGTCATACCTGTACTCGCCCACACCTTTTGTTATTCTCTGACGAAGGCAGCCTCATCTGGCAACTGAACCATTCCCTCATACTCCCCTCCGCCAGGGACTCCAGTGACCCTTGTTCCATGACTCCAGATCGTTCCCATATTAGGCCTCACCGTCGCCCACCACCTTGGTGCTCTCGGTGCGGCGTGGTCAACGTGGTCAAGGAACGACTTCCATCGGAAGATTACTGTACGTGGAGAGGCTGACAGCTGGGTCCATGGCCATAGCAAGGAAGTGCCTCCTTATTACGCGCATAATAATAATTCCTCCACCTGACAGCGGGACCTACCGGAAGGGGCTTGAAAAATGTTCCCCCCTGACAGCTGGGACCCACCATCTACATCTTCGCACGCAAGGAAATGCGTCCATATTATGGGCAAAAAAATGATTCCCCCCTGATAGCCAGGACCCACCAACTATATCTTCGCACACAAGGAAGTGCCTCCTTATCCTCCCTGGCAGCTGGGACCCACGGGGTCGAACCGTATGTAGGGTTGTCTGGGTGGTCGTGAACATGTACGTGCATACTGGTCGATCAATCTCTCTGCAGCGATGAACCGTGGACGAGTAAGGAGATGCGCTTGTCGTAGTAGAGGCGCGGACGTAGCATGTCACGCGATCCCGTCTATATATATCATGTACACGTACGTACAACCACGCTGCAAGAAAGTAAATATGGCTACATACGTACATACGGGTGGGGCCTCGAACGCGTACTCGCGCATACGTACGACCAGGGCTCATGTACATGGAGAGGCAACGGACAGCAACGACATCATCCTATTCATCGGTAGCTAACCGGCTGGGTCAGAATGGAGGAAACATCGTCGTGTTCACCGAGAGCCAACTGACTGGGTTGGAACGCATCATGTTCATCGGGAGCAAACCGTCTTGGACGGAACAGCCGGAACAGGGTCTGGCGTACCGCAAAACGGAGGAAAACGGCCTTCTGTTCAACCGCGTATGGTCGAAACGGGTTCCTGTTCATCAGGAAGGGTCTGGCATACCGCAGAACGAAGGAAACGTCCTTCTTTTCGAGTGCCTACGGTCGAAACAGGGTGCTGTTGATCGGGAGAGGTGTGGTGTACCGCAAAACGAAGGAAACAGACTTCTGTTGAAGCGCCTACGGTCGAAACGGGATCCTGTTCATCGGGATGGGTGTGGTGTACCACAAAAACGGGACTCCACGGGCTACTGTTAATCCACCATCTACTGCCTCGCTCCAGCCTCAACGGGCTACTTTTCATCCACAGTCGACTTCCTCCAGCCTCCACCTGCTACTGTTCATCCACCATTGACTTCCTTCAGCCTCCACCAGCTACTGTTCACCATGTGGGTCCTGTTCACAGGGTCCTGTTCAACCAGCCCTCAATGGGGTCCTATTCATCCACCCCCAACCGGCGCGGGTGTGTGGCGGCCTCCTCTCGATCGGGGTCATGTTCATCCAGCGGCAACGACCTTTACTACCACGGCGTCCTGTTCATCCAATCCCCACTAGGAACTGTTCATCCAACCCCCAACCACACTCACTATTCATCAAGAGGCAGCAGGTTCGACCGGCTTCAGTTAGCAGCAGTAGCGAAGGAATCGCTCACGCTGGTTCAGTTAATAGCCAGGGATCAATCGCTCGGGTTTAGTTACGCGTAGCCAGTGCAATCGCTTGGGTTCAGTAAGCGAACGTCTCGCTCGGGTTCAGTTAGAGCCCAACGGCTCACACACACACGCGTACATGTACGAGAGAAACACGCAATCCCTCCGTGCATCGCTCGGCCCCGAGCACCCACCATAACCGGGAACTCCCCGAAATTTTCCTCGCCCTCACTTATACCATGATTTTTTCCGTCATGGACGGCCGAAAGAATGTCATGCAGCTGCGCCTCCGGCCCGCCTAGGACAAAAAGCCCATTTTATATCATGATTTTTTGTCATAGAAGTAGGAGCCCACCACATCTATGATCATAAGTGTTTTGTCACAATTATCGTCATAGAAGTGTCATAAGCATGACAGGAAAAAATTTCGTTCGGGCCAAAATGTCACGGATGTGTCTTTTTTTGTAGTGTAGTGTTTCGTGTATTAGAGCATCTCTAACAAATCTCGCAAACAATCGTGTCTGCTATAATAACCGCCATTTTACGGGATGGGGACAATAATAGTCCTGCGCAGGTCCCATAAAACTGATCATCTCGTATTTTTTTACGGGGAGGTGCATATTTCGACCATCCCGTCGCAAAATCTCTAGTCGGCCCCCTCCCCTCGGTTTTCGGTTTCCTCCATCACGTACGTGACTTGGTTAGAGAGACATTTTCACCCCTTCTTTGCCGCCCCTCATGTCACCGTTGCCGGACTCCTTGACCCCACGTCGGCTTGCCTCGCCACGCCCCCAATAGGCACATGGAGTACCCACAGCCACTAGCCGGTGGATTTCATGTGTCGCCGCCCTCATTGCTACCTCGTCCTCTCGGACCTCCCATGACCGTGTTCACCACCACCACGCCAACTCCTTTTGCCCCCGACGTGATGCGGAAGCGGCAAGGGAACCACATCGTCCATTGAGTTGTGCCCGCCGCCATGCCAACTAATTCTGCCATGCTCCCTCATCACGGTCGTCGGCTCGAGGATGGACACCTCCTCCACCCTCTTTTGTTGATGGCCGAAGACGCAAGCCAAGGGCCTGAGGAAGAAGGCGGATCCGATTGAGGATAGGCGTATCCTCCACCCCACTGACGACCCATGTGCCCGGTGATCCCATCAACTCCATCAGCGTCCACAACGTGTTCGGGGAAATGCCGGAGAGGTGATTTTTCCCCTTTGTTCCGGTGAACTTTGATTTGACTTTGGTTTGTTTCCTTAGTGTTTTTTCGCCCGTTGGATTTTGTAGCTACAATATTTAGACATCATATACAAAATTGTTGGAGGAGAACGAGGTGGACTTGAATGCTCCACTTGACACATTCAATTTGGGCATGCAAGTTGAGGTCGAAGCCAAGGTGGAAGAGGGGGGTGACAGCTATGATGATGTAGAAGAGCTTGAGGAGGAGGAGTTTGATGCTAGCCAAGCAAAAATTGGAAAAAAGAACTGGCAATTGCATAAAGATGGAGGATGTTTTCTTGATAAGAGCATGGGAGAGTGTATCACCTGATGCGGTTACAACAAAGATCAAACTGGGAAGAAATATTGGCAACACATCGAGGACAAGTATCATAAGCTCATACCGATTCCATCCAGTTGTTCATTGAAATCAGTGCATGGTTAGTGGGATGTGATCCAGAAAACGTGTGGCCATTGGAGTGGTTGTTTGGAGCAAGTGAGGAATTTACCTCCAAGTGGTTCCGCGATTGACCATAATGTGAGTTTGTTGTCTTTTTGTTTTACACATTTGTGATCTTGTTTTCGTTGATGACAATTTGAGCTCACCCTTTTCTCTTTTCTAAATGTAGGATCACATTGCCTATGAAAGTTTCAAGCAAAGCCCGGGTTTCAATGGCAAGCCATTTATGCTCCAACATTTTTGGAACTTGCTTCAAGGAAGTGAGAAATGGAGGTTATGGGATAACTAAGCTCCTCCAAATAAAGGTGCACTAGTTAACTTAAAAGATGATGAGATAATGATGATACACCAAAGAGAAGAACAAACAAGGGCAAGCCCGACGAAAGAAAGTTGGACAAAGATAGGGTGAAGAGGTCGGCCGAGTCATCTAGTTTGAGGGAGCAAATTAGTGAGAGGGTGAAGGGCAAAGAAACTATGTTGGTGAAGCATTGGAAACCAAGGTGGCCTTGACCGGGAAGAAAACACAACAAAAAGAGTCAATGTGGGATTGAATATGTGTCTGAGGAGCGGAATATCGCTCTTGAAAAGCAAAAAAGGACGGTGAGAAGACCGCCAAGGAGGACCGATTCTTGATGATGAATCCGGATGGCATGGAACCGGTGGCAAGAGAATTTTGGGAGCTAAAAGAATGGAGACCATGTGTCGGAGGAAGCTAGAGCTTCAAAATCTTATGGTTTCTACTAGTGGTGGTTTTGGAGGAGGTGGTGGTGGCGGTGGTGAAGCTTTCGGCAATGGAGGTGGTGGTGCTTCACCCAAAGGAATTGATGGTGGTGCTTCGGCCAATGGAGTTGATGGCGGTGCTTCCGGCAATGGTGGTGATCATTCTTTGGTCAATGTTGTTGAGGATGATGGTGATGGTGCTACATGATTTTGGCAACATTGATGTTGCTGGATTTGATCATGTTTAAATTTGGTTGATTGCACATTTTTGTGGACAAACTTGCTACCTCTTATATTGCACATGATCTTGGGTGTGAACTATTGCGACACGAGTATTTAATTCGGTGTAGTGCATCTATTTATAGAAATTTCTAGTTGATGTCAAACTAAAGCCCGAAAACTGATTGCGGTACCGAGAGGGCTCCAGCGCTAGCCCTCTCGGTATCATAAATCAATTTTCGGGTGAACCGTAAAACGGTTTGAGGGCAGCCATTTGCGGGATCTGCTAGAGATGCTCTTAGGTTCACGACCACCAACTCGTGTCGTAGGTGCCATGAGATGGAGGGGGCGAAAACACAAAAAAGCGGCATCGTCGCCGGGGCCGTAACACTGCATCGTCGATGCCACCCCGCCGAGCCACGAAGGAATGGATCTGTCATCATAGGAACATCCGAACCCCTCACATTGGTGTCACCGTCACCTCCGTCATCGTGAAGTCGCGGCCCTCACACACGTAGATCAGGCCCAAGCCGTCGCCAGATCCAAATGTGCCCGTCGCGACACACCTCCAACGCGCGCCATCCCAGCTACTAGAGCTTCTACCATGCCCAGGACAGCCGCAACCACGCCCCTTGCATGCCCGCTGGCCGCTGAGTCAAGGACAGAGATGGGCGACCGTTACTAGATCAAGAGCTAAGGCGCCGACCGCTCCACGCGCCACACTCCATGACTCCACTGGAACCAGATGCGCCTCCACTGCCGTCTGAGGTCGCCCAGCCATGCTCCCAACTAACGACGTTAGCCGACACACCCAAATGCAGACTGACACAACAATAGCGTCCCTTATGCTCACACAGCCCCAATGGCCGCCAAATGTTAGGAGAAGCCCAGCCACCACCGTCCGTCATCCGGGCTTTGTCCGGTGGCCTTCTTGGATGACGGCGAGGGGATAGGAGGGAGAGATGAGGGTGGGCGCTGCTGGACTAGGTTACCACCCATGCCACTTGGGAGCGCGACACATAGTTCTTTTCTTTGAAAATTGCCAGTCGACCGGCGACAACCCTGCCCGGTCAACCCCCTGTCCGCCCGATTGTGCATCCCATAGCCGTTTGATTGATTTTTCTTTCCACAACCGATTCACACGTGCCCAAAAACGTGAGCCCCGTCATCCCCGGCGTGTCCCCACGTCCTCCATGGCCACCGCCCTCGCCCTTAGTCACAACTCGCCGCCCTCGCCGTCGTCATCGTTGCTTCTCGCCTCATCGGTCGACGGTCGTAGCATCGTGCCACGCCGGTCGCAACTTTTCTCCTGGACAGTCGTAAATACGGAGCACCACCGGCTCGCCGTCCCGTGGCCTCGCGACATCCAGCGAGGGCGGTCGGGGCCATCACCGAACACAGTTGTAGCAGGGCGTACAAAAATATACTTCCGGCAGTACAGATAGAAAAATGATCACGTTTAGCCTACTTCATCAGGGCCGGAGTAGCTACGTACACTGTACATCACACACCCACTCCATTATTGGTACTGAAAAAGAGGGACATCAGTTCAGTCTTGATGCACATAAAATTCCGTTAACCATAAGGCCGAGTCTCTGCCACATGATAGACAAGATCCCAACTGCTGCTGCTGCTGCTGCTACTACAACAATAGTTTTGCCCTACTGCCTCTTTCAGGATAGTGCTATTGCGCAAGCTACGGAACACATATAGATCAGCTATATGCAGTCTCAGTACTTTCTATATATCCCATAAGCCTCAACGGATTCTACTATAAATCAATTAATGTGTCTGTTCTTCAAATAGTGTTTCCTTAGAACATGGTTAATAGTATAGCCAGTTGCTGGCTATATGAGCATTGCCATGTCATCAAGAGTTAGCATTATTAGTTACTCATACAATAGTGCTGACTATAAGGTTGCTACAATGTTACTTCCTTCGTTTTTATTTACTCTGCATATTAGGTTTGATTAAAGTCAAACTTCGTAACACTTGCGAAAAAAGTCAAACTTTGTAAAGTTTGACCAAGTTTATAAAAAATATAAACATTTATCATAACAAATTTATATGATGTGAAAATACATTCGATAATGAATCTAATGATATTAATTTGTTATTGTATATGTTAATATTTTTGTATATAAACTTTGTCAAAATTTACAAAGCTTGACTTTGACCAAAGATAATATACGGATTAAATAAAAATGGAGGGAGTACAACTTTTTCTCATTTTCTCTCTATATCTCTTTCCTCTCATTATAATGTTTTTACTTAGGAGCACGCGTAGCGGCAGGCTTTTGCATAAAAGTCCGTCCCTTTACTTTTTTCATGTTTTTCTTTTTCACATAAGCAAAAGTGACATGTAAGCAGGCTAATAGCCCACTATTGAACTTGCTCTTAGCCTGTGTGAAACAAAACCTGTACAACTTAATCATATAATATAATAAGAGAAATAATAATAATATGCAGAAAAAAGGAGGAAGGAGAAAACATATATTATTAGTCGTTAGCTCCACATTAGTTACACTCACATATGCATCATACATTTGTACACACACGAACTTGGCATGCCAGAGTTAGTACCTCACGTACTTCAAAGCAACAGAAAGCCAATTCAGAAAGATAAGAAAACATCCTTTCTGAATCAGCACGCCTAAAAGAAAAGCAAGCAAACATCAATATACATATATACACTACTTACGTACGTACATATATAAAACTTAGCTTAGCGCATACATGCATGGTGAAGCACTGAAACCCAGTTATCCGTAGTACCCAAGCTTCAAATCTAGCATGTCATTCAGGCTGCTGCCTTGGTCGCTCGTCCGCACCGGAGGTGGCCCAGGAGGCGGCAGGTTGAGGTCTAGAATCGCCGTCTCATCGGTCGACATTGGGGACCCACTGCTGCCGGCAGCGGCGATCACCACCACCCCCGAGCAGGCCCTATCCCAGTGGCACCGCTTATGCCCGCCAAGAGCCTGTCCGCTGGCGAACCCACGGTCGCATACGCTGCACTTGTGTTCGTCGCAGTTGGCCGGCCCCGGCGTCACTGACGCGGACGCGGACGTGCCGCAGCTCTCCATCCCGCTAGGAGTAATAGCAGCAGCATTAACGACCTTCTTGCCCTTGCTAGCGCCGGGACGCGCACTGGAGAGCATAAGGAGGCTGGAAGCGACCTCGCGCTCCTGCACGGTGAACTGTCCGGCGGGGGCGACTGGTGCGCCTGCAACGCCCTGGCGGAAGTGCGCCGGGGGCGGCGTGATCCCGCGCCACTGCCGCTCTGGGTGGCATCGCATATGTCCGAAGAGTGCCTTCCATGATGGGAACCGCTTTCCGCACTCTGTGCACGGCGGTGTGTCGCCGATAGGCGAGCACCGCGGTCTGGGGCTGGCGCCGCCCTCGGGCTTCGGCCTTCGTGCGCGCGGCTTCGGCGAGATCAGCACGGACGTGAGCGCAGGAGGGGGCAGCGCCAACGTCAGCGTGAGTGTTGTGTCATGGGGATGCAGCGGCGGAGGAGGATGCGGAGGCGGAGGCGGAGGAGGTTCAGGAGGAGGTTCCATCGAGTTCTCTCCGGGAGGCGGTTGTGGCACTTCGGAGGGAAATGGAAATGGAAAAACCGCCATCAGTTGTGTACGTGTGTGAAATAAACCCACTGTCGATGCGTGTTGCGCAGCCTACTAAGGCTTTCAGCCCACGTTTAAAAAAAAGCCTTTTAGCCCATTGGGCTCAATAGCTCTTCAGATAACAGGTGATCGCTTGGGAAATACACTTGTCTTCCTGGCTGTATATGCACCCTATATGGGGATTTTATTTTAATATTTTAATAAAAAGTCAAAATAGATAAGAACTATTTTGACAAAACACTTGACTTACTTTTGCACTAGTATATAAATCTCGACAAAAAAAAAATAGACCTCACAGCAAAAAAGACAAAATTTATTTGCTACTATAGGTCACTATTCACACTATTTTAGCCAAAAAAATTTATTTTTTGAAAAGAAGTCAAAGGGATATTTTTTGTGGATTTTTTTCCTCACGAGTACAATAGAAGGTCTAAGTTTATTTCAAAAATATTTTCAGGAATTTTCGACTTGTTGTTGAATTACTATTTTTTTTTCATATAGGGTGCATATGTCCCCATAGACCAAAAGTTCCCTCCCGTGATCGCTTGCCCTGAAAATAAATAAAAAATGATCGCCTAATCCTGGAACTTTCTAAAAAAAGAAGACACCGCACTCGTATCTTTTTCTGCTTTGTTCAGAAGAAAATTGGTCAAATAGAATGTATTTGTGTTTGTAAAAATGCCCCTTTTGTTTCTCACCTCCTTTTTGCAGATGCTTCTTTAATCCTGATGAGGATCAATGCTCATAATGAAAGCACACTTCAAAGGATGTTGGATACTTATGCCCTGTTTGGTTCATAAGTTCTAGGACTTTTTCTAGTCCCAACTAAAAAGTCCCTAGTCCCTAAAAAGTCTCTCCTTGTTTGTTTCCAGAGACTAAAAAGTCCCTAGTCTCTTCCTAGAGGTTATTAAATGACCATGTTACCCCTAGTATATAGAAAAATAACAATCAAACAACACCATGGGGGGGCGGGCCAATGGATGCATGGAGGGGCATTGTTGGAAAAGTCCCAAAAAGTCCAAAAAAGACTCTCCTTGAGAGTCTTCTTCATTTAGTCCCAAATGCCTATCCCTAAAAAGTCCCTCCGGTTTGGTAAAAAAGTCTCTAAGAGAGACTTTTTCTAGTCCCTACACAAAAAAGTCCATGAAAACAAACACCCCCTTACTGTGCAAGTTCAGGGTAGATGGCCTGCACAACTAAGTTCAGTATTTTATTTAGCCCTAACATAATACTAGTGTCAGAACAAGGGAGGACATGTGTAGGGATTTGAATATCCTAACAGTAGCTCTTTCAGGTATGTATTTGGGACTCCAATTACGGTTGGAGTTGACCGGAGTGACTCTTTTCAATATCTCATAGATTGTGTGCCAAAGACTAAATGGATGGAAGGAAAAGATTCTTTTTATGTAAGGGAAGGAGATTTTGCTAAAATCAGTAGCACAAGCAATTCCTTCTTACATTATGTCAGTTTTCAAACTACCTAAAGGAATTTGTAAATCTATTACCGATGAAATCTCTGGCTTTTGGAGGGGTGATGGGGAGGAAAAGAAGAAGATACATTGCTTTTCATGGTCGAAGTTATGTGTACCAAAGAAAAAAGGGGGACTGGGCTTTGGAGACCTTCATTGTTTTAATCTTGCTATGTTAGAAAATCAGTGTTGGCGACTAATCCAAAAACCTTGAATCTCTTGTGCAATGGTGTTAAGTGCAAAATATTACCTGGATGGAGACATCTTGAAGGCTGGTCCAAGGGAAGGTTCTTCGTTTACCTAGCAAAGTATTTTTTTGCTGTATTCAAACTTTTAAGAGAAGATAATATGGCGGGTCGGTACAGGCTCACATATTAATATTTGGGAGGATTCCTGGATTCAATCAAGTACTCTAGGAAAGTTATCACCCAAGGGGGGAATTATGCTCTCTAAAGTGGAAGAGATCATAGATCCACATACGGGGTAGTGGGATGAGGCTCTCATACGGTCTGTTTTCTCTCCAGTCGATGTTATAACAGAATTTTGCAAATCCCTCTGCGGGTTCAGTTCTTGGAGGAATTTGATTGGTAGCCACTTCAATAGAGCGGATGGTCAGGGTAACATTCATCTAAATCCTATATGGAAGGAAGTGTCGCATCTTTGTGTCTAAGGGAAAATCAAGCGTTTTGGGTGGAAGATTTTGAGGGGAGTTCTTCCTCGCTAGTGTACTTATAGGACAACGCATCCCAGTTATCCCTCAATGTCCTTTGTGTAGGATCGGATATGATGACATGCAACATTGCCTGTTTTCTTGCTCATGTGCTTCTGAGATTTGAGAGGAACTTGGGATGACAGAGGTAATATAGAGGGCTGTAAGACATGACCCTTCAGGGTTCATTACGATGGATATTTTGTCACGGCGTCGTCAGCTGGTGGATAACATACCGATGGTAGAGCTAATCTTGATAGCGAAAGCGGCGCTGTAGTGCAAAAGGAGAATCGATATAATACCCGATGCGTACAGCTATATTAACCAGGGTGTTGGTCACAAGCTTTATTAGAGCTTGAAATCCTAATCAATTTCTTCGCAAGAATGATTAGTTGTGGAGGAGGCCGATGACAGGCATACTGAAGGTGAATGTTGATGCCTCTTTTCAAGCTGAAACTCTATCAGGAGGGACTGGTGTTGTAGCTCGTGATGACCATGGAAGCTTCATAGTAGCAGCCACCTGGGTGTTACCGCTCATGTGCAACACTGACAAAGCAGAAATAAGTATTGTGCGGAATGGTATTATGTATTCTAGCATCTAACATCCGTTATAATTGCTTGATGATGGAATATGACAGTTCGGTTATGGTTGAAGTTGCCAAACTCCCTGATGCAACATGGTCCGGAGTAGACGCCTCAATCATTGTCTAATTCAAACAAATGGTATTCGATTATGCTAGTGTTAATTTATTTCATTGTTGTAGGGAGGCAAATGAGGTAGCAGATATCTTAGTAAAACATTCTGTTAGCTCTAGTTGGTCTTCCTTTTGGGCTTCTACAATCCCAGACTTTATTCTTCCTACAATTATAAATGATATGTCCATTATTTGAGGAGTAAAGTCTGAAACTTCAGAAAAATGATTAAGATAAAATAAAAGCATAATCATGGAACTCTGCTATGAGAAAAAACAATTAGTTATAGTAGAGGAATGATTCTCGTGGACATGACATTTATTCATATGGCAGTTTACAATTAGGTCCTAGGACAATACATTATTATAGCAATACTACAATAATAATAGATATAAGACTGCAATATCTCTCAGACGTCACATCTGGAGGTCCCAAAGTGAATGATTCGTTCGCTAGGGTTGGGATGATCGAGCGGACAAATATTGATTCTCCACATGTTCGCCACAACAAGATTTCAGCGAACCAAAACTAGCCCAGAAAAAAAAATGCTCATGGGAAAAAACAGGCTAGGCCCAATTAGGTGATATTTTTTGCCATCAATAGAAAAGGCATACTTTTTGATATGCCAAGATAGAACAAAAATAGTTGCCATGGAGTATGAAATAAATTTGACATGGTACAAAAAATACATATGCCAAAAAATTGCAATGGTATAGTATGAGAAAATATGATCTATGGTGGCAACAAAAATGCGGAAAACAAGTAAAAGTTCCATAATAGTATGAAAAAAATATTTAAATTTACCATGTTGCAAACACAAAATTTACCTACATTTTCTTAAAAATGCAACGACAACAGATACCATAGTACATGTTATACACAAACAAAATTGCCCTGATCTGTGGCCAAAACTATATAGAAAAGTGAACACAAAAAAACACAACAAAAGCAACACTTGTAGGGAACTTGTGTTAACCAAAGACAACCTCGCTCGACGTAACTGACAAGGGGGTAAGAAGTGTTGTTGTTCTACTCATGACCAGACAATCAAACACCATTTTTCCAATGTAAGTTTGCACGTTCTACGTGGTCAGTCATACAAATAGTGTCAAATTTGTATTCGCCCACAAGTGTTGCCAATAATTTGGCAATTGGTTAAATGGTATTCCAAATAGGTTCAAGACGCTAATAAAGGTGAGAGCGTATGCCTTAATTTGGTCGCTTTGGCTATGTAAAAATGATTTGTTTTTTAGTGACAAAAGTGATTCTCCTCTGCAAGTTATTTTTCGTTGTACACACTCGCTTCGTACATGATCTATGCTACAACAAGCGGAGTACCAACCACTATTCAGGGTGGTGCGTACGCGATTGGTGCAAGTGGCTATGGAGGTTTTATCTTGAAATGGGTGGAAACATAACTTACGGATTGATCCACCACCTCTTTTGACATAGGCATAGTGTTGGTCTATAGGACTCTACTATTGTCGATATGTCAGTTTTGTTTATGTCTTTTTGTCAGATTTCTGGGTTTGACTATGTGCATACTAGTTATACAGAGGCTGAGTGTTACTCATTTGATTTGTGTCCGCTTGCTGCTATATTTTGAGATAATAAAATTACCTTTTGTCAAAAAAAAATCCATGACTTACGGAACAAATTCCCTAAATTTCTTTTAAAAAATAACAACATGCTTCTCTATACACTGGAATCAATCAATTGTATCATTTTTTGGCTTTCACGGTGATCCAACTATCCTTATACACCTCTGCATCTCCAAACTCAGAAGCCTTTCGTCTCACACTTGATAAGGCAAAATCATGAATCTGATTATTTGAGACTCCAAGAGTTCTAGGGTCATGGACCCAAATTGGCAACAGTCACATTCCTAGACCCGTCTTGTCATTTCGCGGTTGTCATTCCCAAAAATTTTAAGATACGTTACGCCTATCGATCAGCTGTTCGAAAGATGTATACATGTATCGTTCCCTGTTATTGATTACTCAGCACTCCTCGACCTTCGTTCTCGTCCCTTGACCCCAGACCTTGGTTCTATTTCATCTCTTCAACAAGTTTAGTAATAGGCATAACATCCCTATTGTCCTGATGAAGAGAAGAACATATAATTAGATTTTTGGGAAATTTCCAAAGGAACAATTTCAACAAAATCTTTCAATTTCTCATTTTATTATGTTCATGGTGTTGGGGAACGCGATAATTTCAAAAAAATTCCTATGATCACGCAAGATCTATCTAGGTGATGCATAGCAACGAGAGGTGAGAGTGTGTCCACGTACCCTCGTAGACCGAAAGCGGAAGCGTTTAGTTAACGCGGTTGATGTAGTCGAACGTCTTCGCGATCCAACCGATCCAAGCACCGGACGTACAACACCTCCGCGTTCAGCACACGTTCAGCTCGATGACGTCCCTCATACTCTTGATCCAGTTGAGGCTAAGGGAGAGTTTAGTCAGCATGACGGCGTGGTGACGGTGATGATTAAGTTACCAACGCAGGGCTTCGCCTAAGCACTACAATGATATGGCCGAGTTGTGTAACTATGAAGGGGGGCACCGCACACGGCTAAAACAATTGTCAACTTCTGTGTTCTAGGGTGCCCTGCCCCTGTATATAAAGGAACAAGGGGGGAGGTCGGCCGGCCCCTGTAGGGCGCGCCCCAAGTAGGATTCCTACTAGGAATCATATTCCTAGTAGGTTTCCAACAAGGGAAGAGAGGGGGAAGGAAGGAGAGGGAGAGGGGGAAGGCAAGGGGGGCGCCCCCCCTTCCTTGTCCTATTCGGACTCAGGGGGAGGGGGCATGCGGCCTGCCGTGGCCGGCCCCTCTCTTTCTCTACCAGGGCCCATCGAGGCCCATTAGTTCCCCGGGGGGTTCCGGTAACCCTCCAACACTCCAGTTTAATCCGAAACTTCTCCGGAACACTTCCGGTGTCCGAATATAGTCGTCCAATATATCAATCTTTATGTCTCGACCATTTTGAGACTCCTCGTCATGTCCGTGATCACATCCGGGACTCCGGACAATCTTTGGTACAACATATCACATAAACTCATAATACCAATCGTCATCGAACGTTAAGCGTGCGGACCCTACGGGTTCGAGAACTATGTAGACATGACCGAGACACGTCTCCATTCAATAGCCAATAGCGGAACCTGGATGCTCATATTGGTTCCTATATATTATACGAAGATCTTTATCAGTCAAACCGCATAACAACATACGTTGTTCCCTTTGTCATCGGTATGTTACTTACCCGAGATTCGATCATCGGTATCTCAATACCTAGTTCAATCTCGTTACCGGCAAGTCTCTTTACTCGTTCCATAATACTTCATCCTGCAACTACCTCATTAGTCACAATGCTTGCAAGGCTTATAGTGATGAGTATTACCGAGAGGGCCCAGAGATACCTCTTCGAAACACGGAGTGACAAATCCTAATCTTGATCTATGCCAAACCAACAAACACCTTCGGAGACACCTGTAGAGCACCTTTATAATCACCCATTTACGTTGCGACGTTTGGTAGCACACAAAGCGTTCCTCTGGTATTCGGGAGTTGCATAATCTCATAGTCTGAGGAACTTGTATATGTCATGAAGAAAGCAGTAGCAATGAAACTAACACGATCATAATGTTAAGCTAAGGGATCGGTCATGTCCATCATATCATTCTCCTAATGATGTGATCCCGTTCAAGAAATGACAACAAATGTCTATGGTGAGGAAACATAACCATCTTTGATTAATGAGCTAGTCCAGTAGAGGCATACTAGGGACTATAGGTTTTGTCTATGTATTCACACATGTACTAAGTTTCCGGTTAATACATTTCTAGCATGAATAATAAACATTTATCATGAATTAAGGAAATAAATAATAAATTTATTATAGCCTCTAGGGCATATTTCCTTCAGTCTCCCACTTGCACTAGAGTCAAAAATCTAGATTACATAGTAATGATTCTAACAACATGGAGCTTTGGTGTTGATCATGTTTTGCTCGTGGAAGAGGCTTAGTCAACGGGTCTGCAACATTCAGATCCGTGTGTATCTTGCAAATCTCTATGTCCCCTTCCGACACTTGACGACGGATGGAATTGAAGCGTCTCTTGATGTGCTTGGTTCTCTTGTGAAATCTGGATTCCTTTGCCAAGGCAATTGCACCAATATTGTCATAAAAGATTTTCGTTGGACCCGATGCACTAGGTACGACACTTAGATCGGATATGAACTCCTTCATTCAAACTCCTTCATTCGCTGCTTCCGAAGCAGCAATGTACTCTGCTTCACACGTAGATCCCGCCATGATGCTCTGCTTGGAACAGCACCAACTGACAGCTCCTCCATTCAATAAAAATACGTATCCGGTTTGCGACTTAGAGTCATCCGGATCTACGTCAAAGCGTGCATCGTCGTAACCGTTTACGACGAGCTCTTTTTCACCTCCATAAATGAGAAACATATCCTTAGTCCTTTTCAGGTATTTCAGGATGTTCTTGACCGCTGTCCAGTGCTCCACTCCGGGTTTACTTTGTGTGACGCCCGGGAAATTAAGCTACAGTGATCCTTTGCTAATGATGCCACGTCACCTCGTTTATAGTTGCTAATCTCGAGTTAGTTCGAAACCGATTCAAAATTCAAATTCAAAAATAGGCAAACAATAAAAGTTTTCAAATATTAAAACTAAAATGTTCGGAGTGAACCAAATATTGCATAGATAATTATGGTGGAGAAACCACACTTTTATAAAATGTTTAAATACTGTTAAATGAATAAAAGAGTAGCAAAAACAATTAGTTTAATGCTTTAAAAATAATAAACATTTTCAAAACTAAATTGTTATAAGTATTAAACTATTGTGGCAGTGGCATAATTTGTAAAATGCTATTTAGGTGCCACTTTGGTAATTTACTAAAACTAAAATAATAGGAAACTAAAAGAAAGCAAAGTATAAAAAAAACAGAAAACAAAACTAACAAAAAAAAGGAAAAGAGCAACCCCCCCCCCCCCCACTGGGCCTCGGCCCAGCAGGCCATCGGGCCGCCAGGCCGGCCCAACCGCGCCCGCTACTAATCCCCTCGGGCGCCAGAAACCCTAGCCCCTCTCCCCCCCACTACCCCACGACCCCCACCCTCTCTCTCGCTCGTTCCTCTCCCCTCCCGTGATCCAGATCGAGATCGACCCGATCTCCCCGCCTGGCGCTGCCCGACGCCGCCCGGCGCCCTCCCTCCCGTTTGCCGTACCTCACCGCCGGACTGCCTCGTCCCCGCCTCTCCCTCGCGCAACTCCCTCCCCGAGTTGGGCATCGTCGTCGTCGCCCCACTACTCCGGCCCTTCCCCGAGCGCGCCTTTGCACATCTACAGGGCTATGTGAGCCCCCTTCTCTTCCCCTCTCTTCCCTGGCGGATCCGCCGTCGCGTCCGCACGCGCACACTCGCCGCCCGTGCTGCTTCCGCTCCCTGCGCACCACGCCGGACCGCGCCCGCGGCTGATGCCGTCGGTGCTCTCTGCTGCGCCCGTGCGCCACCTGCGCGCCGGACCTCCCCTGACCCGCACTCCCCCCCTCGCAGCTCCGTGCCTCGCCACGGCTCCCGCGCACCCCCGCGTCCGACGACCCAACCACGGCGCCCCTCGCCTTGCGCCCCACCTCGTCGCCTCGTCGCTCCACCAGCGGTGCTGCAACTCCGGCGTCGTCCTTGCGCTGCCCCGCGCCCGCCGTTCCCCCATGCGCCCTCTCCAGCCACGGCCAGCGGGCCGCCCTGCTCCCCTCGCCCCGTGCTGTCGCTGCCTTGGCCGCCGGCGCCCAGGCGCGCCGATGGCCACCCCTGAGCCAGCGTTCGGGCTTGCCGTGCCCGTGGCCGGCGCCTCCCCCTGTCGATCTGGGCGCTCGCCCAGTCGGGCGCCGACGCCCAGCGCCCGCACCCGCGGCAACCGCATGCCCGTTAGCCCCCAGGGCCC
Organism: Triticum aestivum; assembly: GCF_018294505.1. Taxonomy (NCBI): domain Eukaryota; kingdom Viridiplantae; phylum Streptophyta; class Magnoliopsida; order Poales; family Poaceae; genus Triticum; species Triticum aestivum. Next base: position 314,428,727 of record NC_057795.1, on the reverse strand, counting down.
TATGACAAAGGGGGCCCGCCCCCAAGACGTTAAAAAAATATATAAAATAAATAAAACAATAATTAAAATAAAAATAAATTTAATTAATTAATTGATTAAATTAATTAAGTTAATTAACCTTAATTAATTAATCTAATTAACATGTTAGCTTAATTAAACAGTAATTAGTTTAACTAAATCCTAATTAACCTAACAGAGTATGACAGGTGGGTCCCATTGGACCCACGCGTCAGTTTGACCCAGTCAACCCCTGTTGACTGCTGATGTCAGCATGACGTCATGCTGACGTCATAAATCCATTTTCCGAATTAATTAAATAATTAAATAAATTCCAGAAATTAATAAAATCTTTAGAAAATCATATCTTTTAATCCGTAACTCGGATTAAAATATTTTCAACATGAAAGTTGCTCAGAACGACGAGACGATTCCGGATATGCAGTCCGTTCGTCCGCCACACCCCCCTAACCTATCGAACCCGCAACTTTCCCCTCCGGCTCCTCTGCCCGAAAACACGAAACACCGGGAATACTTTCCCGGATGTTTTCCCCCCTTCACCGGTATCACCTACTACCGCGTTAGGGCACACCGAACACCGCGTATTGCCTTGTTATATTTTGTGATGCTTTGTTTGCTCTGTATTCATTATTTCTTCCCCCCTCTTCTCTCCGGTAGACTACGAGACCGACGCTGCTGCTGACCAGTTCGACTACGGAGTTGACGACCCCTCTCTCTTGCCAGAGCAACCAGGCAAGCCCCCCCCCTTGATCACCAGATATCGCCTACTCTTCTCTATACTGCTTGCATTAGAGTAGTGTAGCATGTTACTGCTTTCCGTTAATCCTATTCTGATGCATAGCCTGTCATTGCTGCTACAGTCATTGATACCTTACCCGCAACCCTAAATGCTTAGTATAGGATGCTAGTGTTCCATCAGTGGCCCTACACTCTTGTCCGTCTGCCATGCTATACTACTGGGCTGTGATCACTTCGGGAGGTGATCACGGGTATATACTATATACTTTACACTATTACATTACCTGTGGTACTGTTCGGAGATGGGGGCTGAAGGGACAGGTGGCTCCATCCCGGTAGAGGTGGGCCTGGGTTCCCGACGGCCCCCGACTGTTACTTTGTGGCGGAGCGGCAGGGCAGGTTGAGACCACCTAGGAGACAGGTGGGCCTGGCCCTGTTCGGCGTTCGCGGATACTTAACACGCTTAACGAGATCTTGGTATTTGATCTGAGTCTGGCTACGAGCCTATACGCACTAACCATCTACGTGGGAGTAGTTATGGGTATCCCGACGTCGTGGTATCAGCCGAAGCACTTCAGACGTCAGCGACGGAGCGGCGCGCGCCGGATTGGACTGGAACGCCACTAGGCTAGGTCTGCTTCCGGCCGCCCACGCAACGTGCAGGTGTGCTCAGGGCGATGGGCCCAGACCCCTGCGCGCTTAGGTTTAGACCGGCGTGCTGGCCTCTCTGTTTTGCCTAGGTGGGGCTGCGACGTGTTGATCTTCCGCGGCCGGGCATGACCCAGGAAAGTGTGTCCGGCCAAATGGGATCAAGCGTGTTGGGCTATGTGGTGCACCCCTGCAGGGAAGTTAATCTATTCGAATAGCCGTGATCTTCGGTAACAGGACGACTTGGAGTTGTACCTTGACCTTATGACAACTAGAACCGGATACTTAATAAAACACACCCTTCCAAGTTCCACAGACAACCCGGTGATCGCTTTTCCGCAGGGCGACGAGGAGAGGATCGCCGGGTAGGATTATGCTATGCGATGCGACTGGAGATGCGCTTGGAGATGCTACCTGGATATGCTACTTGGAGATGCTACTTGGAGGACTTCAATCTACTCTCTTCTACATGCTGCAAGACGGAGGCTGCCAGAAGCGTAGTCTTCGACAGGATTAGCTATCCCCCTCTTATTCTGGCATTCTGCAGTTCAGTCCACTGATATGGCCTCCTTACACATATACCCATGCATATGTAGTGTAGCTCCTTGCTTGCGAGTACTTTGGATGAGTACTCACGGTTGCTTTCTCCCCCCTTTTTCCCCTTTCCTTTCTTTCTGGTTGTCGCAACCAGATGCTGGAGTCCAGGAGCCAGACGCCACCGTCGACGACGACCTACTACACCGGAGGTGCCTACTACTACGTGCAGCCGCTGACGACGACGACCAGGAGTAGTTTAGGAGGATCCCAGGCAGGAGGCCTGCGCCTCTTTCGATCTGTATCCCAGTTTGTGCTAGCCTTCTTAAGGCAAACTTGTTTAACTTATGTCTGTACTCAGATATTGTTGCTTCCGCTGACTCGTCTATGATCGAGCACTTGTATTCGAGCCCTCGAGGCCCCTGGCTTGTATTATGATGCTTGTATGACTTATTTATGTTTTAGAGTTGTGTTGTGATATCTTCCCGTGAGTCCCTGATCTTGATCGTACACATTTGCGTGCATGATTAGTGTACGATTGAATCGGGGGCGTCACAAGTTGGTATCAGAGCCGACTGCCTGTAGGAATCCCCCTTCCACATTCCTTGGCCGAAGTCGAGTCTAGACATTGAAAAACTTTTACTAACATGGCTGTGTGGCCCATGGGCCCACGTCGCCATCGGGTGGTAGTAGGATCTTTTATTCCTCGACCTATGCTCTGGGGCTCTGACATCTCTTCTATTCGGGTTAAACGATTTTTACTAAAATCTGACTTTAGGTTCTCGAAAATACTTTCTCCCGGAGAGCCCCTTCAGTCCAGGTGATCGCCGGCTACACCAGAAGATTTCGAAGTTACTCGCCGAAACTCTTTTGAGACTTTGTGCCCGTTGCCTTTGCAATTCCCTACCATCGAAATATCCCTATGGATAAATACATACACTTGACGTTCTTACTTTTATTCTCAGTTGATCTTGTTATTACAAGATACCCCGAAATTCTCTCTATTGATCCGAGAATATCTTGTGCCTACTGTCTTGCAATTCCTTGTCACCTGAATACCCCTATGGATAATTCTCGCACTTGTCGAGTAACCGCTTATCCCCAGTTGTTCATGTGTTTCACGAAAGTCTTCAAAATAATATTCGATCTTCCGAAAATCCTCTGGAGCCTTTGGCTCTTGAAATTCTTGCTTGCTTGCATTATGGTTAATCCCATAAGTCTCGTAGTCTTAATGACATTCCTTGTCATTATCATTTTGAGTCTGTTGACTCAATATGTTTGCGAATACACGCAATCATCATTGATCCTTATAAATTACTTTTCCGGCTGAGCTTCCATTCTTTTAACTGGAATTGGTTCTCGACCAACCCAATTGTCTTTGATTGTACCCTACGGCTATTCAACTTGTCCACCCCTAATCAGAGCATTGCTTCTGATCCCTTGATTTGGAAATCATAATTCCTTTGCATTTGACAATTGAGTTAGTCAGTTGTTTCTATAATCTGCTTCCTCTAGTTGAGTACCGATGCTCACGTCAGATCCCTTGTGGACCACCAGATCCTTTGTTGGATTTTATCTGACAACGCCCTTCATATTCAATAAACTTGTGAGCCTTTTCTCGGATACATAATGCCTTTGGTAAATTGTATCGTCTGCTTTCTCAACCATGCTCTGCCTTCGAGCTTGAGTTAATTACTTCTAAAAGATTCTGGTATAGGATTCTAAGATGCCCCGATGGGTTGAACCTATGCCTTCCTTAATATGTGTGAACTCGAAAGTTTTCATGAGTCGTACTCTTCTGGTATTTTGCCAGATAAAATTTCAATGCTATAACTTCATCGAAAGCGAGAAGTGAATGAAAGGGTATGCATTGGAGAAGTGGGAGTCGACCTTGAACTTTGCGTTCATGCCCATGGACACGATGTACATCTTCTCATCGAAGTTTCTTTTAAAATCAATTATTCCCTTGGTATAAGTTCATCTTATATCGGAGATCTGGCCTTTTGCAATCGTGGTTCCGACCATGTTCTCCTTTAAATACCATTCCCTGTGCAAGTTTAAGCACTTGTCTTCTATAGAGCAATACCCCGGTCCAACCTCTACTTTGATCTATCGTCGAGTATTACAACCTGGTATCTCGAGATTATCATGGAACTGCATAACTTTTTATGAGTTCTTCATCAAGTGCTACCTTCCCACTGATTCCAATTTTTCGCGGGCTCTAAGTCATTGAACACTCAAAGACACCGATAACTGAACCGAGTCCGCTCTACGGTTCAACAACTCTTCAGTAAGCTTCTATAAGTACGAGTTTGTACCCGATCACGCCATTCCTAGCCTGTTTGGCTATATCATTGTCGTGACGATTCTAACGGTGCTACCTGGTCCTTATTCTCGGAGCACCAATTTTCGACGATGAACTAACCTTACGTCGATTTTTCCTCGTCATACCCTTTCACCTTAAACAACAAGCTTGAGTTCGAGTTTGTGTCATAACTGTGGTTCCAATAACCTCTTGCTTCATCATTCCTTTGACTTGAGGTCGTCGCTGATTGACTACATCTTCATGAACTCTCGTGACAAAGGTGTCGTGATCATCAACATTCTGAGCTCATCCAGGATATCAATTGAATTTATGACGAGAAATACCATCCTTGCCCTTGATGAATTGTATTATCGTCGACCACTTTATTGCCCTCCCACCAACACAAGCTTGTTCATGTTTGGTGTTATACCTTGAGTTCCTTGCTATCCAGCAATTGTTCTTCTTTACCTTGGAGTATTACCATCCTTTATGTCAAGACTGTTCTGAGATTTGTTCCACTTCTTGAGAATTCTTGACATAGAAATACTTCTCACCATCACCATTCTTTCTTGGTCCCCGTGTTAATTCCAACAAGTGAACGGTGTTGTTTGGATTCTTTCCTTCTAGCAACCCTATTGCTTTGAAGTGAATGGGCGATAGTTCATTCTAAGTCTTTCGATAATTGAATCACCATTCTAACATTGGCCGTGCAACCCAACCCATATTTCGGGTGCACCGTTCAACCAATGTTTAAATTATGTATGTTTTCCTCGAGCATGTCCCATTATATCATTTGATCTAACAAATGTCATCTTCTGGTTCACATTATCGTGGAGATCCATCCGTTGGAATTCTCGATGAATTATCGCTGAGCCCATCAGCCACCTCCTCATCCCCTCCTTGGTTTAATGATGAACTATTGCTTCAGAAACCCGCTCCCATAGTTCATTTCCCGAGAATCTTGCAATGTCATTTCGTCGATTTGTGTTGCACCTTTTCCTCTCGGACCCCTTGAGTCTGAGGTATCATGACACCAATTGGATATGAATCTCGGTCAGATATGATGGAGGGGACAACTTTCCAAGAATTATGATGTTGATCCTTTGATGACCCGGTAACATGATGTCATGCCTAGCACCCCCCCCCCCCGGCTGGAGGACCTATCATTATAGATTCCTTTTCAGCAAGGTTATCCATTCATCCATGAGGAAATTGTAAGACTTATTCTACAAGTTATTCTTGATGGATCCTTCGTGTTTCCAAAGTCTGATCTTCACCTGAAGACCATGTCACTGCTGTCTCGAAGCATGTCAATGGTACTCCGATTTTCAACAGGCACGTTTGAAGCACGATGCTATATTTTAATTATCAATTATCCTAACACCGTTGTATGAGTAATATCATGAGATTCCTTCCCCCTTACCTAAATGGTTTTCTACTTTATATCCTGTCATGGATATCTTGCTCTGCTTGTCCTTGGGAAGGATATACCCTCGAAATATGTGTTTAAACATATTTTCCTTTCCATTGTTCTGTTTAATCTGATGATCATATTTTCCTTCCATTGGTTTGTTTAAACCTTTTTTATGATCTATATGATATAAGCAGTAATAATCCACTACTTGTGCAAACACCTCGATGTACAACTCGGTCAGCAAGACCTTGTTACTATTGTTGATGACATTCCGGTAACCACCGATGGACGGGAACCTTGCCTATTGGTCCGCCTCGTTTCAACGAGCAGGAAAATGGTTCTCTTCGTCCCTCGCCCTTGGTACCAACGTTGTTGCCGACATAGCTGACATGGTACTCCCTGACATGCCTTGCTATCATGACCGTGCAAGATGTCACTGCTCCTATTAAAAAAAAAGAGGAACCACATGGTGGGCCCATAACCCACAGTTTCACAGGATCGAAACCTGACTCTCCTATACACCCTGTTGCCAAAGTTATTCCTATAGCTTGACTTCGTATGTAATTTGCGAGCCACCTTCCTAGTGATCAATTCTGGTATCGGACACAATACTTATTCCCGTTGCTCTGAAACCCATTCACACTCTGTTTCAGGCAATGAACGATTGCCTATCCGCTTGAAACTTCTTATTACACCGTCTTACTTTGCTCTCGATGAGTTTCATTTGTTCAACTCGAGAGATACTCATATGTTCATACTTGGGAAACCCCCAGAAGATTTTCCCTTGTAACATCCTATCGTTGTAGAGCTGCCCCTTACCTATTCGTAAGTACGATGGAGATCCCGAAGAAAGGATGACAAATTGATCATGGTGACTTGAAGCAGTGAAATGAAGACATCAACGAAAGGGATCAACCTCTTCGAAAGGGAAGCCAAGACCGAGAAGACTCGTTAGGTTTTTCGCTACCAACACCTTCGCCCCTTACTCCACCGCTTAAATCTCGGGACGAGATTTCTTGTAGTGGAGGAGAATTGTGACGCCCGGGTAATTAAGCTACAGTGATCCTTTGCTAATGGTGCCACGTCACCTCGTTTATAGTTGCTAATCTCGAGTTAGTTCGAAACCGATTCAAATTCAAATTCAAAAATAGGCAAACAATAAAAGTTTTCAAATATTAAAACTAAAATGTTCGGAGTGAACCAAATATTGCATAGATAATTATGGTGGAGAAACCACACTTTTATAAAATGTTTAAATACTGTTAAATGAATAAAAGAGTAGCAAAAACAATTAGTTTAATGCTTTAAAAATAATAAACATTTTCAAAACTAAATTGTTATAAGTATTAAACTATTGTGGCAGTGGCATAATTTGTAAAATGCTATTTAGGTGCCACTTTGGTAATTTACTAAAACTAAAATAATAGGAAACTAAAAGAAAGCAAAGTATAAAAAAAACAGAAAACAAAACTAACAAAAAAAAGGAAAAGAGCAACCCCCCCCACTGGGCCTCGGCCCAGCAGGCCATCGGGCCGCCAGGCCGGCCCAACCGCGCCCGCTACTAATCCCCCCCGGCGCCAGAAACCCTAGCCCCTCTCCCCCCCACTACCCCACGACCCCCACCCTCTCTCTCGCTCGTTCCTCTCCCCTCCCGTGATCCAGATCGAGATCGACCCGATCTCCCCGCCTGGCGCTGCCCGACGCCGCCCGGCGCCCTCCCTCCCGTTTGCCGTACCTCACCGCCGGACTGCCTCGTCCCCGCCTCTCCCTCGCGCAACTCCCTCCCTGAGTTGGGCATCGTCGTCGTCGCCCCGCTACTCCGGCCCTTCCCCGAGCGCGCCTTTGCACATCTACAGGGCTATGTGAGCCCCCTTCTCTTCCCCTCTCTTCCCTGGCGGATCCGCCGTCGCGTCCGCACGCGCACACTCGCCGCCCGTGCTGCTTCCGCTCCCTGCGCACCACGCCGGACCGCGCCCGCGGCTGACGCCGTCGGTGCTCTCTGCTGCGCCCGTGCGCCACCTGCGCGCCGGACCTCCCCTGACCCGCACTCCCCCCCCTCGCAGCTCCGTGCCTCGCCACGGCTCCCGCGCACCCCCGCGTCCGACGACCCAACCACGGCGCCCCTCGCCTTGCGCCCCACCTCGTCGCCTCGTCGCTCCACCAGCGGTGCTGCAACTCCGGCGTCGTCCTTGCGCTGCCCCGCGCCCGCCGTTCCCCCATGCGCCCTCTCCAGCCACGGCCAGCGGGCCGCCCTGCTCCCCTCGCCCCGTGCTGTCGCTGCCTTGGCCGCCGGCGCCCAGGCGCGCCGATGGCCACCCCTGAGCCAGCGTTCGGGCTTGCCGTGCCCGTGGCCGGCGCCTCCCCCTGTCGATCTGGGCGCTCGCCCAGTCGGGCGCCGACGCCCAGCGCCCGCACCCGCGGCAACCGCATGCCCGTTAGCCCCCAGGGCCCTATGACAAAGGGGGCCCGCCCCCAAGACGTTAAAAAAAATATATAAAATAAATAAAACAATAATTAAAATAAAAATAAATTTAATTAATTAATTAATTAAATTAATTAAGTTAATTAACCTTAATTAATTAATCTAATTAACATGTTAGCTTAATTAAACAGTAATTAGTTTAACTAAATCCTAATTAACCTAACAGAGTATGACAGGTGGGTCCCATTGGACCCACGCGTCAGTTTGACCCAGTCAACCCCTGTTGACTGCTGATGTCAGCATGACGTCATGCTGACGTCATAAATCCATTTTCCGAATTAATTAAATAATTAAATAAATTCCAGAAATTAATAAAATCTTTAGAAAATCATATCTTTTAATCCGTAACTCGGATTAAAATATTTTCAACATGAAAGTTGCTCAGAACGACGAGACGATTCCGGATACGCAGTCCGTTCGTCCGCCACACCCCTCTAACCTATCGAACCCGCAACTTTCCCCCTCCGGCTCCTCTGCCCGAAAACACGAAACACCGGGAATACTTTCCCGGATGTTTTCCCCCTTCACCGGTATCACCTACTACCGCGTTAGGGCACACCGAACACCGCGTATTGCCTTGTTATATTTTGTGATGCTTTGTTTGCTCTGTATTCATTATTTCTTCCCCTCTCTTCTCTCCGGTAGACTACGAGACCGACGCTGCTGCTGACCAGTTCGACTACGGAGTTGACGACCCCTCTCTCTTGCCAGAGCAACCAGGAAAGCCCCCCCCCCCTTGATCACCAGATATCGCCTACTCTTCTCTATACTGCTTGCATTAGAGTAGTGTAGCATGTTACTGCTTTCCGTTAATCCTATTCTGATGCATAGCCTGTCATTGCTGCTACAGTCATTGATACCTTACCCGCAACCCTAAATGCTTAGTATAGGATGCTAGTGTTCCATCAGTGGCCCTACACTCTTGTCCGTCTGCCATGCTATACTACTGGGCTGTGATCACTTCGGGAGGTGATCACGGGTATATACTATATACTTTACACTATTACATTACCTGTGGTACTGTTCGGAGATGGGGGCTGAAGGGACAGGTGGCTCCATCCCGGTAGAGGTGGGCCTGGGTTCCCGACGGCCCCCGACTATTACTTTGAGGCGGAGCGGCAGGGCAGGTTGAGACCGCCTAGGAGAGAGGTGGGCCTGGCCCTGTTCGGCGTTCGCGGATAGTTAACACGCTTAACGAGATCTTGGTATTTGATCTGAGTCTGGCTACGAGCCTATACGCACTAACCATCTACGTGGGAGTAGTTATGGGTATCCCGACATCGTGGTATCAGCCGAAGCACTTCAGACGTCAGCGACGGAGCGGCGCGCGCCGGATTGGACTGGAACGCCACTAGGCTAGGTCTGCTTCCGGCCGCCCACGCAACGTGCAGGTGCTCTCAGGGCGATGGGCCCAGACCCCTGCGCGCTTAGGTTTAGACCGGCGTGCTGGCCTCTCTGTTTTGCCTAGGTGGGGCTGCGACGTGTTGATCTTCCGTGGCCGGGCATGACCCAGGAAAGTGTGTCCGGCCAAATGGGATCAAGCGTGTTGGGCTATGTGGTGCACCCCTGCAGGGAAGTTAATCTATTCGAATAGCCGTGATCTTCGGTAACAGGACGACTTGGAGTTGTACCTTGACCTTATGACAACTAGAACCGGATACTTAATAAAACACACCCTTCCAAGTTCCACAGACAACCCGGTGATCGCTTTTCCGCAGGGCGACGAGGAGAGGATCGCCGGGTAGGATTATGCTATGCGATGCGACTGGAGATGCGCTTGGAGATGCTACCTGGATATGCTACTTGGAGATGCTACTTGGAGGACTTCAATCTACTCTCTTCTACATGCTGCAAGACGGAGGCTGCCAGAAGCGTAGTCTTCGACAGGATTAGCTATCCCCCTCTTATTCTGGCATTCTGCAGTTCAGTCCACTGATATGGCCTCTTTACACATATACCCATGCATATGTAGTGTAGCTCCTTGCTTGCGAGTACTTTGGATGAGTACTCACGGTTGCTTTCTCCCCCCCTTTTTTTCCCTTTCCTTTCTTTCTGGTTGTCGCAACCAGATGCTGGAGTCCAGGAGCCAGACGCCACCGTCGACGACGACTACTACATTGGAGGTGCCTACTACTACGTGCAGGCTGACGACGACGACCAGGAGTAGTTTAGGAGGATCCCAGGCAGGAGGCCTGCGCCTCTTTCGATATGTATCCCAGTTTGTGCTAGCCTTCTTAAGGCAAACTTGTTTAACTTATGTCTGTACTCAGATATTGTTGCTTCCGCTGACTCGTCTATGATCGAGCACTTGTATTCGAGCCCTCGAGGCCCCTGGCTTGTATTATGATGCTTGTATGACTTATTTATGTTTTAGAGTTGTGTTGTGATATCTTCCCGTGAGTCCCTGATCTTGATCGTACACATTTGCGTGCATGATTAGTGTACGATTGAATCGGGGGCGTCACACTTTGGTACCTCCCTGCTATGCTTATAATAAGACATACATCAGGTCTAGTACACAGCATTGCATACATGATAGAACCTATGGCTGACGCATAGGGAATGACTTTCATTTTCTCTCTATCTTCTGCGGTGGTCGGGCTTTGAGTCTGACTCAACTTCACACCTTGTAACACAGGCAAGAACCCTTGCTTTGACTGATCCATTTTGAATTTCTTCAAAACTTTATCAAGGTATGTGCTTTGTGAAAGTCCAATTAAGCGTCTTGATCTATCTCTATAGATCTTGATGCCCAATATGTAAGCAGCTTCTCCGAGGTCTTTCATAGAAAAACTCTTATTCATGTATCCCTTTATGCTATCCAGAAATTCTATATCATTTCCAATCAACAATATGTCATCTACATATAAGATCAGAAATGCTACAGAGCTCCCTCTCACTTTCTTGTAAATACAGGCATCTCCAAAAGTCTGTATAAAACCATATGCTTTGATCACGCTATCAAAGTGTTTATTCCAACTCCGAGAGGCTTGCACCAGTCCATAAATGGATCGCTAGAGCTTGCACACTTTGTTAGCACCCTTTGGATCGACAAAACCTTCTGGTTGCATCATGTACAACTCTTCTCCCAGAAATCCATTCAGGAATGGAGTTTTGACATCCATTTGCCAAATTTCATAATCATAAAATGCAGAAATTCCTAACATGATTCAGACATACTTAAGTATCGCTACGAGTGAGAAAGTCTCATCGTAGTCAACTTCCTTGAACTTGTCGAAAACCTTTCACAACAAGTCGAGCTTTGTAAACAGTAACATTAATTACCTTCTGTGTCGGTCTTCTTCTTAAAGATCCATTTATTTTCTATGGCTTGTCGATCATCGGGCAAGTCCACACTTTGTTCTCATACATGGATCCCATCTCAGATTTCATGGTCTCAAGCCATTTCGAGGAATCTGGGCTCATCATCGCTTCCTCATAGTTCATAGGTTGATCATGGTCTAGTAAGATAACTTCCAGAACACGATTATCATACCACTCTGGTGCGGATCTTACTCTGGAAGACCTACAAGGTTCGGTAGTAAATTCATCTGAAGATTCATGATCATCATCATTAGCTTCCTCACTAATTGGTATAGGAATCACGGGAACTGATTTCTGCGATGAACTACTTTCCAATAAGGGAGAAGGTACAGTTACCTCATCAAGTTCTACTTTCCTCCCACTCACTTCTTTCGAGAGAAACTTCTTCTCTAGAAATGATCCATTCTTAGCAACAAAGATTTTGCCTTCGGATCTGTGATAGAAGGTGTACCCAACAGTTTCCTTGGGGTATGCTATGAAGACGCACTTCTCTGATTTGGGTTCGAGCTTATCAGGTTGAAGCTTTTTCACATAAGCATCATAGCCCAAAACTTTAAAAACGACAACTTTGGTTTCTTGCCAAACCACAGTTCATAACGCGTCATCTCAACGGATTTTGATGGTGCCCTATTTAAAGTGAATGCAGCCGTCTCTAAAGCATAACCCCAAAACGATAGCGCTAAATCGGTAAGAGACATCATAGATCGCACCATATCTAATAAAGTACCATTTCGCTGTGGTGTTCCAGGTGGCGTTAATTGTGAAACTATCCCATGTTGTTTCAAATGAAGAGCAAACTTGCAACTCAAATATTCTCCTCCATGATCAGATTGTAGAAACTTTATTTTCTTGTTACGATGATTTTCCACTTCACTCTGAAATTCTTTGAACTTTTCAAATGTTTCAGACTTATGCTTCATTAAGTAGATATAACCATATCTTCTCAAATCATCTGTGAAGGTAAGAAAATAACAATACCCACCACGAGCATCAATACTCATTGGACCGCATACATGAGTATGTATTATTTCCAACAGGTCAGTAGCGTGTTCCATTGTTCCGGAGAACGGAGTTTTAGTCATCTTGCCCATAAGGCACGGTTCACAAGCACCAAGTGATTCATAATCAAGTGATTCCAAAAGTTCATCAGCATGGAGTTTCTTCATGCGCTTTATACCGATATGACCCAAACGGCAGTGCCACAAATAAGTTGCACTATCATTATTAAACTCCAATCTTTTGGCTTCAACACTATGAATATGTGTATCACTACTTTCGAGATTCAACAAAAATAGACCACTCAGCAGGGGTGCATGACAATAAAAGATATTACTCATATAAATAGAACCACCATTATTCTCTAATTTAAAAGAATAACCGTCTCATATTAAACAAGATCTAGATATAATGTTCATGCTCAATGCTGGCACCAAATAACAATTATTCAGGTCTAAAACTAATCCCGATGGTAGATGTAGAGGTAGCATGCCGACTGCGATCACATCGACTTTGGAACCATTTCCCACACGCATCGTCACCTCGTCCTTAGCCAATCTTCGCTTAATCCGTAGCCCCCGTTTCGAGTTGCAAATATGAGCAACAGAACCAGTATCAAATACCCAGGCGCTACTGCGAGCATTAGTGAAGTACACATCAATAACATGTATATCAAATATACCTTTCACTTCGTCATCCTTCTTATCCGCCAAATACTTGGGGCAGTTCCGCTTCTAGTGACCAGTCCCTTTGTAGTAGAAGCACTCAGTTTCAGGCTTAGGTCCAGACTTGGGTTTCTTCTCTTGAGCAGCAACCTTTTTTCGTTCTTCTTGAAGTTCCCTTTCTTCCCTTTGCCCTTTTTCTTGAAATTAGTGGTCTTATTGACCATCAACACTTGATGCTCCTCTTTGATTTCTACCTCCGCGACCTTTAGCATCGTGAAGAGCTCGGAAATAGTCTTGTTTATCCCTTGCATATTATAGTTCATCATGAAGCCTTTATAGTTGGTGGCAGTGATTGAAGAACTCTGTCAATGACACAATCAACTAGAAGATCAATTCCCTGCTGAGTCAAGTGATTATGATACCCAGCCATTTTGAGTATGTGTTCACTGACAGAACTATTCTCCTCCATTTTGCAGCTGTAGAACTTGTTGGAGACTTCATATCTCTCAACTCGAGCATTTGCTTGAAATATCAACTTCAATTCTTGGAACATCTCATATGCTCCATGACGTTCAAAACGTCTTTGAAGTCCCGATTCTAAGCCGTAAAGCATGGCACACTGAACTATCGATTAGTCATCAACTTTGGTCTGCCAGACGTTCTTAACGTCACCAGTAGCATCTGCAGCAGGCCTGGCACCTAGCGGTGCTTCCAGGACATAATTCTTCTATGCAGCAATGAGGATAATCCTCAAGTTATGGTTCCAGTCTGTGTAGTTGCTGCCATCATCTTTCAACTTAGCTTTCTCTAGGAACGCATTAAAATCCAAAGGAACGGTAGCACGGGCCATTGATCTACAACAATATAGACATGCAAAATACTATCAGGTACTAAGTTCATGATAAATTAAAATTCAATTAATCATATTACTTAAGAACTCCCACTTAGATACACATCTCTCTAATCATCTAAGTGATCACGTGATCCAAATCAACCAAACCATGTTTGATCATCATGTGAGACGGAGTAGTTTTCAATGGTGAATATCATTACATTGATCATATCTAATATATGATTCTTGCTCAACCTTTCGTTCTCAGTGTTCCGAGGCCATATCTGCGTATGCTAGGCTCGTCAAGTTTAAACCGAGTATTCTGGGTGTGCAAAACTGGCTTGCACCTGTTGTATGTGAACGTAGAGCTTATCACACCCGATCATCACGTGGTGGCTCGGCACGACGAACTATAGCAACGGTGCATACTCAGGGAGAACACTTGTACCTTGAAATTTAGTAAGGGATCATCTTATAATGCTACCGACGTTCTAAGTAAAACAAGATGCATAAAGGATAAACATCACATGCAATCAAAATATGTGACATGATATGGCCATCATCATCTTGTGCTTATGATCACCATCACTGAGGCATCGTCATGATCTCCAACGTCACTGACACGACACTTTGATCTACATAGTAGCATCGTTGTCGTCTCGCCACCTATTGTTACTACGACTATCGCTACCGCTTAGTGATAAAGTAAAACAATTACATGGCAATTGCATTCGATACAATAAAGCGACAACCATATGGCTCCTACGAGTTGCTGATAACTTTGTTACAAAACATGATCATCTCATACAACAATTTACATCACATCATGTTTGGCCATATCACATCACAACAAGCCCTGCAAAAACAAGTTAGACGTACTCTACTTTGTTGTTGCAAGTTTTACGTGGCTGCTACAGGCTTCTAGCAAGAACCGTTCTTACATACGCATTAAAACCACAATGGTTTTTGTCAAGTGTGCTGTTTTAACCTTCAATGAGGACCGGGCGTAGCCACACTCGATTCAACTAAAGTTGGAGAAACAGACACTCACCAGCCACCTATGTGCAAAGCACGTCGGTAGAACCAGTCTCGCGTAAGCGTATGCGTAATGTCGGTCTGAACCGCTTCATCCAACAATATCGCTGAATCAAAGTATGACATGCTGGTAAGCAGTATGACTATTATCGCCCACAACTCTTTGTGTTCTACTCATGCATATAAGATCTACGCATAGACCTGGTTCGGATGCCACTGTTGGGGAACGCGGTAATTTCAAAAAAAAATCCTACGATCACGCAAGATCTATCTAGGTGATGCATAGCAACGACAGGGGAGAGTGTGTCCACGTACCCTCGTTGACCGAAAGCGGAAGCATTTAGTTAACACGGTTGATGTAGTCGAGCGTCTTCGTGATCCAACCGATCCAAGCACCGAACGTATGGCACCTCTGCGTTAGCACACATTCAGCTTGATGACGTCCCTCCTACTCTTGATCCAGTTGAGGCCGAGGGACAGTGTCAGGACCCCGACTCAATGCCACATGGATCTAGCATGTAACACCTCATATCACTTTGCGGCCTCACGCACGGTATTCCACGGGTGTCGCCTTACCTTTGCCCGGGACCGTTTGCGCCTTTTGGCACACGTATATGATAGTGTCGCTAGCATCCATATGATAAGGAGCCCGGGCTGACATGGCTAGTCGTAAACCCAAAGTGGCACAAACTTACAGGGACAGGCATCCATGACCCAGCATCGAACGTGTCGGTCATCAGCGAGTGAATCCAGGCCGTAGCACTGGGCTAGCAGGACTCTGGTGAATCGGGCTGTAGCAGGCTAACAGGACTCCGATATTCATCGCGTGACATTTCCCCGAAGGGACAGACACAGGAACGAAGAAGGACACATGCCGGCCAGCCTAAGTGTTCCGGAGCAGTAGCAAGCTACCATGGCTCAGTGGAAGCACTAGGAGACATTTCCTGGTAAGAGAGGCTACTAAGGATAAACAACTAGATAGTCAGATCCCACACATACCAAGCATTTCAATAACATACACACAATATGCTCAATATGTGCAAATACAACATGGCATCACAACATGACTCTACAACTCAAGTATTTTATTCAATAGGCTCCGAGGAGAGAGATATTACAAACATGGGTCTCATGACCCAACATTCAGAGCATACCATTCAAAGCACAAGCGGAAGCTTAACTTGTCTGAGTACTGACAACTATAAATGAAAAAGGCTGAAAAGCCTGACTATCTACCAGATCCTGCCGAGGGCACAAGATCGTAGCTGAGGTAGCAAGCTAAACGTCGAAGTCCACGCAGAACTACTAGTGAGACGTAAGTCTCTCTGCAAAAACATAAAATAGGCAAACGTGAGTACGAATGTACCCAGCAAGACTTACATCATAACTAACTACATATGCATCATTATCAACAAAGGGTGGTGGTGGAGTTTGACTGCAGCAAGCCAGCTTTGACTCGGTGGCTATCCTGAACTACGACTGCAAGTAACTCTTTTGAGGTGGCGCACACGAGTCCACATATTCACCATATCAATACACCACTATGGATCCGCTCCCGTCTTCCTACGAGAACGCCATCCATAGCACTCACACTTATCTTGCGTATTTTAGAGTATCCACTTCAAGTTATCTATGAACTGTACAGGCAACCCAGAAGTCCTTTACCGCGGACACGGCTATTCGAATAGATCATTTTAACCCTATAGGGGTGTACTTGTTCACACACACTCTCACCACTTACCGCCGTTTACACGACATGTACTCGGCAACCTTCAAGCGGAAGCCCAGCGAGGGTGTCGGCCACGACCTGACTAACCACACAAGTCTCTCGTCCAGGTTTATCGCCTATTCGGGTTCCATCTGCAAGGAGATCCAGCCGGGGTGTCACTCACGGCCCCAAACGATGTGTGCAGGGTTCCCAAGCCCACCTCGACGGGTGGATCTATGCTTGGTACACCGTGCCACTGTGCCTAGTCTGTCCCAAGCCCACCTGTACCGGGTGCCACTTGGTAGACTACTAACGCTACCTACAAACACCAGAAACTAGTTGCAACTCCTGGACAGAGATCAAATTGATTAATAAGTCGAGAGAGCTTGGAGCGCCCGGAGCCCAATGTGTGGTAGTAACTGTTCATGGATCACAAACACAGAACTCAGTTCCTGAGGACGGCTGCAATGAGACAACCCACCATGTACTCCTACATGGCCTCTCACCGCTACCTTTACCAAATCGTGTTCACACACTTAGCTCTCAACAGTAGGACATGTTCACCACATTCCAATTCATCCCCGATGAATCAGACCTGACACAACTCTAAGCAATAGCAGGCATGACAAACAAGCATGAATGAGTAGGCACATCAGGGCTCAAACAACTCCTACTCATGCTAGTGCGTTTCATCTATTTACTGTGGCAATGACAGGTCATGAAGAGGATAAAGGGGTTCAGCTACCGCAGCAAGTAACAGATGAATCATTGTTGTCCTAATGCAGTAAAAGAGAGCAGGAGCGAGAGAGTGGGATTGTATCGGAATGAACAAGGGGGTTTTTTCTTGCCTGGCACTTCTAAAGATAGTAATAGTTCTTCATCGGTGTCATCGAACTCATCGTCGGAACCACGTCTACTGAGAGGGAACAATTACCGGCAACAGAGAGGAAACACAATCAATGCAATGCAACATTATGATGCATGGATGTGACATGGCAATATGATGTGGTTTGTGCTAATGCAACTAAAACCAGATTAAATGAAGTTGGTTTGAATCCAAGATTCAAATTCAAACTCCACATGTGGTTATTTAAATGCCATTTAATTGAATTGTCCTAAACAGTAGGCATAAGTTGTTCTAACATGCATGAAAATGGTACAGATGGATAGATTGGATTTTTCTGATCATTTTTCATATATAAATTATTTCATTATGAGTTACGGTTGAATTTATATGAAATTTTGAAGTTTTGGATATATTCTGGAATTTTCTGAATAATTTATAAATCCAGAAAATGATTAACTGCGTCAGCATTGCCTCACCATGACATCAGCAGGTCAACTGCGGCTGACCAGGTCAAACCTGACCAGTGGGGTCCACTGGTCTGCGACACAGAGTCAGCTATAGAGGCTGACATGTGGGACCCAATCAAAGCTGACGTGGCCAAGTCAAAGTTGATAGGCGGGGCCCACTGTGATTAGTGCTAATTTAACAAAGAAACTAAACTAACTAGTTTAGGCACTGGGGCCCACATGGTAGTGGCTCTAGGGGTGGTTAGCTGAGTCATTAGCGCTAATTAACCGGCGCCACGTCAGCACGTGACGCCGGCGACCACAGCAGCAGCGGGATCTCGCCGGAGTTGGTCGGGGCAGTGCAACAGCCCGCGGCTGGTCGTGCTGAGGGCACCAGGAGGGAGCCCGTGCTCCCGTGCATCTAGGGGCGCACACAGCTGGGCACAGGGAGGCCGGGGTCGACGGCGGCGACCACTTAGGCAGCGGCCGGAGCTCGGCCAACGGCGGGTTAGGCGATGCAGGGCGCCAGGGGAGGTGTTGGTGTGTGCTACGTGCTCCTAGTGAGGTGTGGAGCACGGTGGTGTGTCCGTCTTCGAGCCACAGTGGCTCTGGCCATGACGGCGATGAGGCACGATGGCGGCGAGCTTCGGCCGTGGTGGAAGACAGAGCTAGGGGACAGAATCGGAGGGGGCGAGCAAGGGGAAAGAATCAGGAGCTCACGGGGAGTCGTATGGCGGTCTCAGCGGGCTCGGGAATGGGCTGGAGACGAGGTGCGGTCGCCGGCGATCTCGGATGCCCGAGGAGGAAGACGAGGGCGAAGACGGCTCCACAGGGCATCCGGGCTCGTGCAGCTCGTTGAAGAGGAAGAATATGTCGACGCGGACCTCGGGGACAGGTCGAAAGGGCATGGCGACGGCGGTGAGCGCGCGGACAGCGAGCGGCGGCTGCGGTTGCACTCGGGTGGGTGCGCGCGTGAGGGACAGGGGAGGGGATGAGCACGGGGTGAGGAGTGAGAGGGCCCCGGGGGTGCGTGGCGCTGCGGGAGACGTCCAGGAGGAGGAGGAGGCAGCCAGGCAGGGAGGAGCTGGCCTCCTCGGCCGCGCACGTGCGAGTACGCAGCTGCTCCTACTGGCAGGAGGAAGACGACAGGGAAGGAGGCGGTGGTGGGCTGGGCCAGTTGGTTGGGCTGCCAGCTGGGCCGGCCAGGTGGGCTGCACAGTAGGTAGGTCCAGGTAAGTTGGCCCAGGTTAGTCTCTCTCTCTTTTATTTATGTTTTTCTATTTCTGTTATTTGTTTTGATTTGATTTAGAACATCAAATCATTTTTATAAACTTTCTGTAAATTGTTATGTGAGCTCAGGTCTATCCCAAGTCACATGCAACTTACAAAAATGTTTGAGCTTTATTTCTTATATAATAGAAATAAATCCAACTCAAATATGTCATTGGTTTAATTCAAACGGCCCAAAATAAATATTTCAGTCACTCCAAAAATATTGGTTTGCATTTTACCTCATGCCAATATTTTCATAGAATAACAGGAACATTTTCTTGGACTCATTTGATGAGATTTAGATGTTGGTTATTTTTAGAGGTCTTCTGAGGCTTTGAAAATTCCTCAATTCAAATTTCATTAGAATTTAAACATGATGCTCACATGAAGGGCTAGCCTAGTGAATACCAGAACTAGGGATGTGACAGCTCACCCCTACTAAACAAGAATCTCGTCCCAAGATTCAAGCGTAGGGTAAGATGAAGGGGAATTGCAAACTAACATAATCTTCACGATCCAGGTGGCACTTCAAAGGACGTTGACTCGATCACCATCATTGTCTCGATGTCTTGCCCCGAGAACTCCAACTAACATGACAATGAAAGGGAAAGGAAAACTCTAGAGGGATCGATCTTATCGAAGGTCGAACAACTCACGATCAACTCACGGAGTGGGACATTGAAACGTCTCTCGAGCCGAGACACAAAGCACACATCTAGAGGGATGGAGTGGAACAGATGATGAGGGTTCACTAGGTAGCCAATAATTCCACACTTAAGAAGGTGGTGAACGGTTGTCAACGTAGCGAGGAAGTAATTACCAATATTCCATAACGGAACACCTTAGGGAAGGTGACTCGTAGAATTATTCCCTTAAGTGGCAAAAGAATTACCTTTGATTCAGAGATCATTGAAACTCTTTATACCAGCCTAAGGCAATTCTCGAGCGATCATTTGGAGGGGTTCGGTAGAATGGCATATCCAGATTAGAATAGATGATGTGGATTACCTTGTTGAAGACAACACAAGGGATGATTTTAGTAACTGGGGAGAAGCTCAACGGTAGAGAGTGAGTCCACTGTTTGAAAAGTTATAGCATAACCGAGGAAACTGAGAGCAATCCCAGTTAGTGCCGATGATAACACCTAGCACTTGTGCATGCTCTCAAGAACTTGAGCATTTCCATATTCATCAAGGTTTTACCAATATCCGTGTCAAGGATCCTGGCAACACAAGTTACTACCATCATGAATGGTGATGGAGGATGCAGATGCAAAGGAAGATAACACTTTCTCAGATTTCATCTTAGCGAGGCCAAGGAAACAAAATCTGGATGATCAACCGAGAGACATTTAGCACTCCGCTTCTAATGTTCTCCTTGATGTGCTAGCGTAACCCATTCATAGAAATGGTTCGATATCTAGAACATCAAGTAAAAGATTGGACTTCGGGGACACAAAAATCCATAAGGGACATCTAGGGAGTAAATCCTATGAAATCCTTATGGGGAGGTGACCAACTTTCTCAATCAAGATACTACAATAACAGGTCTTCTAGTTGGGTGTGTTGGCCACGACATGCACTTTACCGGTTACAGAGAGAACAATATTATAATTCTTGGAAAACATTCCAACCATCATATCTGCCTGAGATTCAGATCTGGTTGGTGTCAGAATAATCTAGACTCATCGAGTCTAGAAGAAAAATGAAAGTTTGCAACACAAACCGACGAGATGAAGTTGCGAGATTCTCGGGAAATGAACTACGACAGCAAGCTCCAAAACATGAGCCGGTCATGCTACACACATGTGAACAGTTGTCTCAGACAAACATGATCACATGATAGTCTTACAATAAAACACTACCGATTTCCGGTGGGAATCATCATCGAGGATATCAAAGTCCTTGCATAAGGTATACTCTTAAGAAGGAGCTTCTTCTCCTTGAACAAATCAATCAGTGGCTTGGTGTGCTACGGAATACATATGGAGTGGAGGTAATTAATCCACCAAACCATAGTATACTTTGCACATGTGTGACTAATTTCGGATGATTCCAGGGGAAACAAAACAAACTTTTCTCAAATTCATGGCGGCAACTTACACTTAATGCATGTGAACTTGGAGAAAGTCACTTCTTTCATCCGAACATATGCTTCATGCACGGGACATGAAGATAATGCTTATAAAGTTTCCAACACTAGCTCAATGTTCAACATGAATCATGGAGGAGACAAAATGCTGCTGATGGGCTCAACAACAACTCATCACAATTTCCATATCACTGGAATTCCGCCATTATGTGAACAAGGTGATAGTATTGGTCAGACCAAAAGATATAATGATGTATGCTCGAGGGACAGCCACGAGTAAGACAACATTACGAACATCGTTGGTTCTGATTTGATTTGACGATAGCCCATACTCAAATCAAAGTTTTTATAAGACAATAGGTCCAATAACTGATCACAGGGACCAATCGATGAAGATATCATCTTTCTTCAACTAACACACCAACACCAGGATATCCCTTTGAAACGAACTAAGTTAGGTAAGCTTTTATCTTCCACTCTCCAAGTTGTCGTTTAGCTTAACCAACTAGCTCAAGGGTATCCAACACGGATTCTTGGAGAAAGGGTGGTTTACAGGAATAAACCAACTTGATCACAAACTCAACATAGCGGTCAGGTGACAACCTGGTAATACTTCCGAGAAGATATACGAAAAATCACGAACCACCGATATGTCACTAAGCTCGAGAACAATCTTGCTTTTCAGGGCAAGACGATATGATCAAATGAGCGAGGATTTGACAAAATCCTAACTCATCAATCAAAGAGTGCACCAGGAAATAAGGACTAGGTAGCACAATCTATCTTAGAATGATGATTCAATAACCAACATGCTAAGAATGAGAATATTGTCCATTTACTACCAAGCAACTAGTTGCTAGGGGTATTGATTTCACACATCATAGTTAATCCGCCGGCATTCCGGTTGCAACAACATGGAAACCGAGAAATGAATAATGATGGCGAGAAGTATCACTGTGTCAAGAGTTCATAGGATGGTGTGCAATTCCCATGACATTCTTGATATAAAGATGGTAATACTCCAAGGTAGAGCAGAACAAGAGCTAGATTAGCATTTTGATCTGTGGAACACAACGGTTTTGACCCAATCCTGGATATGGATGAGGTACTGGAGTTTGTTTCTCCTAGTCATTCTGGAATAGAATGGCTTGACGGACCACAAGAGTAATAGGCATCAATGAACGAATGCACACATACTCTTGACTATCAATTGATAGACGAGGGTCAGAAGACAACTAAAGAGGGACAACTCAAAGGAACATACGATTTTCTGAGTTGTGGATGCATGGTTTAGCATGTCGAACGAAGTTCAACATATTTCTTCCAGATAACCCATGCAAAAAGGTAGAACTGGCAGAGCCACAATATATAATGGAGAACTCATCGAGGATATTCCTATTGTGATCTTTTGATCCAACAAACTTCTGCCATAAAGAGGTTCATAGTATTTGGAAGAAGGAAATACCACGAACTTTGAGGACTATCGCAAAGGTTACTAATAACCTAAGGGAGCTAGCAATTACTATCAACATGAAGTAAGTAGGGTGAATCTCGGTTTCAAAACCCAGAAGTGAAATGCCTACTAACTAAGTGGCATCACGGGATGCTTTCGAGGATGATGGCCAGAATGATCACACTGGGAACACAAAACATGGCTAGACTACTAGATGATCCCCTGAGACACCTAGGGTCATAATAATAACTCCAACATAAATGTCGAGGCAATAGAGTACCTCAACTCACCGTCTAGTGTGGTTAACCTGGCCAGAGAGGACATTGGGAACGGGAAGAAGGAATTGAAAATGCATCGGACTGTTTAGAAACCTGGGATGACTCGGACAGCATAACGGCCGTAAACGCTCAAGAAGATTGGAGACATCCTACAAAATAGTGGCATAACCACTTGATCATCACAATATCAAGATTTTGAGATCAACAGTTAACATGCACAGGTGGAAACTGAACTGAGGCTTAAATCCAACAATCTTATGAGTCTACTGATTAGTAACACGTGATCCTGATAGAAAGAAGAGAAAGCCTAGTTCCTTAACCCCGTAGGAAGGATAAGATGACTCGGATCAGAAGGGCATGAGGTATAAGGAGTAAAAAGAGCCTTACGTTCCATCCCACAATCAATTCCCTTATATAACTAAAGAATTTCTAGACTCAACTTCGACCAGTTTGGCTTGGTAATCCTACAGGCAGTCAGGCTCTGATACCAAAGCTGTCAGGATCCCGAATCAATGCCACATCGATCTAGCATGTAACACCTCATATCACTTTGCGGCCTCACGCACGGTATTCCACGAGTGTCGCCTTACCTTTGCCTGGGACCGTTTGCGCCTTTTGGCACACGTATATGATAGTGTCGCTAGCATCCATATGATAAGGAGCCCGGGCTGACATGGCTAGTCGTAAACCCAAAGTGGCACAAACTTACAGGGACAGGCATCCATGACCCAGCATTGAACGTGTCGGTCATCAGCGAGTGAATCCAGGCTGTAGCTGTGACGCCCGGGTAATTAAGCTACAGTAATCCCCGCTAATGATGCCACGTCACCTCGGTTACTGTGGATAAACTCGCGTTAGTTCGGAACCTAGTTCGAATTTCAAATTCAAAATCGAGCAAACAATAAAAGTTTTCAAATATTAAAATTTAAATGTTCGGAGTGAACCAAATAATACATAGGTAATTATGGTGGAGAAGCCACACCTTTATAAAATGTTTAAATACAATAACATGAATAAAACAACAGCAAAAACAATTATTTAAATACCTTTTGTAATAAATAAAATGTCAAACTAATTTATTTGAGGACTAGACTTCTTGTGGCTATGGACTAAGTTGAAATACTAATTTAGATACTACGTGTATATTTTACTAAAACTAAAATAATAGGAAACAAAACTAAAACAGAAAAGGTAAAGTAAATAAAAAGTAAAAAACAAAACAAAGCAGAAGAGAAGGGAGCCTCCCCCCCCCCCACTAGGCCAACCGGCCCAGCTAGTCAGCTAGCCGGCCAGCCCATTACCCCCTGGCCTATATGGCCCCCTCACCCCGAAACCCTAACCCCTCTCCCAGTCGCCCTCTTCCCCCCCACTCGCTCCACTCCCCCTCTGCCCCCTCCCCGATCCAGATCGGATCGGGGGCGTTCGGCGACGCCGCCCGGTATCCCCTTTGGAGCCACCCCACCACCCACCGTCGTCGGTGCCGCCTCCCCTTCTTAGTCACTCGTCCTGGACCACGGTCCCCAAGCTCGACGTCGCGTCGCCGTCACCGTCGCCTGGAGGAACACCTCGCCGAAGCTACCTCGCCAGACGCCATCACCGGCCTGCTTCCTCTACGCACGTCGTCCCCGTCCCCCACCTCGAGCACCGCTGCCCTTGACCCTGCGAACCCCGGTGAGGCCCCGGGCCTCCCCCTCTCCTACCCTCTCCCTCGCCCTCGTGCTCACCGTGGCCCTCGCGCCCGCCGGCCGCACCGTTGGCCGCGCCCGGGCTCGCCCCTGGTCGCGCCCGTGACCGTGCTCACCGCACCCCGACCTCCTCTCCCTCCTACGACGCGTCCGGGCCGCGCCCCACGACCACCGCCTGCACCCGCCAGGCTCGTCTCGCCTGCTGCAGGCCGGGCCCCGATGCTAGTTCGCCTCTGAAGCCCGCCCCCGGCCACCCTCTGTCGCCCCTTGGAGCCCCTCGTTAGCCACTTGGTTGCTCCCTCGTTGGCTCTCCGCCCCGTCCCCTGCTCCCCGTGGCCGCGCACTGCGTGCCGTGGCCGCCGTCGCCCACCGTCCCGCTTCCCCCATGCGGCGCCGCCCGGATCCACCCCCGATGGCCGTCGTCCACACTAGCCAAACACCACCGTGCCCCGGTGGCCTCGCCTCGCCTCCCCGATCGGGCTCGGCCCTGGACGGGTGCGCCCGTAAGCGCACTGCTGGCGCCCGCGCCCGCTAAGGCCATAGGCCACTGACACGGGGACCCCACCCCCAGAACGTTTGCAAAAAGAAAAAAAAAAACAAACAAAAAAATATAATAAAATAAATCAATAATAATTAAATTAATTAATTAATTAATGGATTCATTAAGTTAATTAAACCTGTGTATTTAACTTGTTAGTTTAATTAAATAGTAATTAGAATAGTTAAACACTAATTAGGCTAAACAGTCAATGACCAGTGGGACCCACACGTCAGCGACCCAGTCAACACCTCTGTTGACTGCTGATGTCATGCTGACGTCATGATGACGTCAGCAAACCCTGTTCTGGATAATGTTGGATTAAAATGTTTAAATTAATCCTAAAAATGATTTAAATCTTTTAAAATTAATATAAAATAAACCGTAGCTCAGATGAAAATACTTTGAACATGAAAGTTGCTCAGAACGACAAGACAAATCCGGATACGCAGTCCGTTCGTCCGCCACACACCCCTAACCTATCGAACCCGCAACTTTCCCCCTCCGGCTCCTCTGCCCGAAAACACGGAACCCCGGGAATACTTCCCGGATGCTTCCCCCTTCACCGGTATCACCTCATACCGTGTTAGAACACGACTAGCTCTGCCTGTTATCCTGTTATGCACTTGCTTGCTATGTATTTACTGTTTCTCCCCACTCTTCTCTTCGGTAGACCCCGTGACAATGCTGATGCCCCAGTTCGACTACGGAGTTGACGACCCCTCTCTCTTACCGGAGCAACCAGGCAAGCCCCCCCTTTGATCACCAGATATCGCCTACTCTTCTCTATACTGCTTGCATTAGAGTAGTGTAGTATGTTACTGCTTTCAGTTCATCCTATACTGCTGCATAGCCTGTCCTTGCTACTACTGTTGTTACCTTTATCTGCTTTCCTACTGATTAGTATAGGATGCTAGTGTTCCATCAGTGGCCCTACACTCTTGTCCGTCTGCCATGCTATAGTACTGGGCTGTGATCACTTCGGGAGGTGATCACGGGCATATACTATATACTTTACACTATTACATTACCTGTGATACTGTTCGGAGATGGGGGCTGAAGGGACAGGTGGCTCCATCCCGGTAGAGGTGGGCCTGGGTTCCCGACGGCCCCCAACTGTTACTTTGTGGCGGAGCGACAGGGCAGGTTGAGACCGCCTAGGATAGAGGTGGGCCTGGCCCTGTTCGGCGTTCGCGGATACTTAACACGCTTAACGAGATCTTGGTATTTGATCTGAGTTGGCTACGAGCCTGTACGCACTAACCATCTACGTGGGAGTAGTTATGGGTATCCCGACGTCGTGGTATCAGCCGAAGCACTTCAGACGTCAGCGACGGAGCGGCGCGCGCCGGATTGGAACGTAAGCTGCTCTTGTATTAAGGGGGCTAGTTCTGCTTCCGGCCGCCCTACGCAACGTGCAGGTGTGCTATGGGCGATGGGCCCAGACCCCTGTGCGCTTAGGTTTAGACCGGCGTGCTGGCCTCTCTGTTGTGCCTAGGTGGGGCTGCGACGTGTTGATCTTCCGCGGCCGGGCATGACCCAGGAAAGTGTGTCCGGCCAAATGGGATCAAGCGTGCTGGGTAAGTTGGTGCACCCCTGCAGGGAAGTTAATCTATTCGAATAGCCGTGATCTTCGGTAACAGGACGACTTGGAGTTGTACCTTGACCTTATGACAACTAGAACCGGATACTTAATAAAACACACCCTTCCAAGTGCCAGATACAACCGGTGGTCGCTCTCTCTCAGGGTTACGAGGAGGGGATCGCCGGGTAGGATTATGTATGCGATGCTACTGGAGATGCTACTTGGAGATGCTACTTGGAGGACTTCAATCTACTCTCTTCTACTGCTGCAAGACGAAGGCTGCCAGAAGCGTAGTCTTCGATAGGACTAGCTATCCCCCTCTTATTCTGGCATTCTGCAGTTCAGTCCACTGATATGGCCTCCTTACACATATACCCATGCATATGTAGTGTAGTTCCTTGCTTGCGAGTACTTTGGATGAGTACTCACGGTTGCTTTCTCCCCCCTTTTCCCCTTTCCTTTCTTTCTGGTTGTCGCAACCAGATGCTGGAGTCCAGGAGCCAGACGCCACCGTCGACGACGACCCTACTACACCGGAGGTGCCTACTACTACGTGCAGGCCGCTGACGACGACCATGAGTAGTTTAGGAGGATCCCAGGCAGGAGGCCTGCGCCTCTTTCGATCTGTATCCCAGTTTGTGCTAGCCTTCTTAAGGCAAACTTGTTTAACTTATGTCTGTACTCAGATATTGTTGCTTCCGCTGACTCGTCTATGATCGAGCACTTGTATTCGAGCCCTCGAGGCCCCTGGCTTGTATTATGATGCTTGTATGACTTATTTATGTTTTAGAGTTGTGTTGTGATATCTTCCCGTGAGTCCCTGATCTTGATCGTACACGTTTGCGTGCATGATTAGTGTACGATTGAATCGGGGGCGTCACAAGTTGGTATCAGAGCCGACTGCCTGTAGGAATCCCCTTTCCAACTCCTTGGCCGAAGTTGAGTCTAGACATTGCAAAACTTTTACTAACATGGCTGTGTGCCTTATGGGCACACGTCGCCATTGGGTGGTAGTAGGATCTTTTACTCCTCGACCTTTACTCTGGGACTCTGATCTCTCTTCTATTCGGGTTTAATGAATTTTACTAAAATCTAACATTAGGATCTCGTGATCACTTTCACCCGAAGAGCCC
Organism: Triticum aestivum; assembly: GCF_018294505.1. Lineage (NCBI taxonomy): Eukaryota > Viridiplantae > Streptophyta > Magnoliopsida > Poales > Poaceae > Triticum > Triticum aestivum. The sequence goes on along the minus strand of NC_057795.1, from coordinate 314,400,700 downwards.
ATTATTACCGATGATCGTCGGCTGCACCAGAAGATTTCGAGATACTCTTTGATATTCTCTCGAGACTTTGTGCCCATCACTTTTGCTATTCCCGACCACGATAAATCCATATGGAAAACTACTTACACTTGCCATTCATACGAACATCCCCCATTGATCTTGTTATTACAAGATACCCCGAAGTTTTCTCTATTGTTCCGAGAATACTTTGTGCCTACTGCCTAGCAGTTCTTTGCCACATGAATACCCCTTCAAATAATTCTCGCACTTATCGAGTATCCGCTCATCCCCAGTTGTTCATGTGTTTCACAAAAGTCTTCAAAATACTATTCGATCTTCCGAAAATCCTCTAGAGCCTTTGGCTCTTGAAATTCTTGCTTGCTTGCATTATGGTTAATCCCATAAGTCTCGTAGTCTTATGACATTCCTTGTCATTATCATTTTGAGTCTGTTGACTCAATATGTTTGCGAATACACGCAATCATCATTGATCCTTATAAATTACCTTTCCGGCTGAGCTGCCATTCTTTTAACTGGAATTGGTTCTCGACCAATCCAATTGTCGTTGATTGTACCCTAAGGCTATTCAACTTATCCATCCCTAATCAGAGCATTGCTTCTGATCCCTTGATTTGGAAATCATAATTCCTTTGCATTTGACAATTGAGTTAGTCAGTTGTTTCTATAATCTGATCTCCTTGCATTCTTCTTCCTCTAGTTGAGTACCGATACTCGTATCAGATCCTTTGTGGACCATCAAGTCCTTTGTTGGATTGTTATCCGACAGTGTCCTTCACATTTGATCACCTTGTGAGTTCTTCCCCTGATACATAATGCCTTTGTTAAGTTGTATCCTCTGCTTGGCCAACCATGCTCTGCTTTCGGGCTTGTGTTATTTACTCTTGAAACTTGTGGTATATGTTTCTAAGAAGCCCCTATGGGTTGAACATATGCCTTCTCTAAACCGTGTGAACCCGAAAGTTTTCACGAGTCATACTCTTCTGGTGCTTCACCAGATAAAATTTCAACACTGCAACTTCATCGAACGTGAGAAGTGAATGAAAGGTTATGCATTGGAGAAGTGGGAGTCGACCTTGAACTTGTGTTCATGCCCATGGACACGATGTAGATCTTATCATTAAAGCTTCTCTTAAATAAATTATTCCTTTGGTATAAGTTCATCTTATATCTAGGATCTGGCCTTTTGCAACCGTGGTTCCGACCATGATTGTTCTTCTTTGATCTCATTTCTCGGACAAGTTAAAACAATTGTCTTCTATGGATCAATACACCAGTCCAACCTTTACTTTGATCTTGTGTCGAGTATTACCCCCCTGGTATCTCGAGATTATCATGGAACTGCATAACTTCTTATGAGTTCTTCATCAAGTGCTACCTTCCCACTGATTCCAATTTTTCGCGGGCTCTGAGTTATTGAACACTCAAAGACACCGATAACTGAACCGAGTCCGCACTTCGGTTCAACAACTCTTCAGTAAGCTTCTATAAGTACGAGTTTGTACCCGATCACGCCATTCCTAGCCTGTTTGGCTATATCATTGTCGTGACGATTTTAACTGTGCTACCCGGTCCTTCTTCTCGGAGCACAATTTTCGACGATGAACTAACCTTACGTCGATCCTCATTATCATATCATTTTGCCTTGAACAACAAGCTTGGTTTCGAGTTTGTGTTGTACCCTTGGTTCCAATAACCTTTCACTTCATCATTACTTGACTTGATGTCGTCGCCGATCGATTACATCTTCATGAACTCTCGCGACAAAGGTGTCGTGATCATCAACATTCTGAGCTCATCCAGGATATCAATTGAATTCATGATGAGAAATACCATCCTTGCCCTCGATGAATTGTATTATCATCGACCACTTTATTGCCTTCCCACCAACACAAGCTTGTTCATGTTTGGTGTTATACCTTGAGTTCCTTGCTATCCAGCAATTGTTCTTCTTTACCTTGGAGTATTACCATCCTTTATGTCAAGATGTTGTGGAATTTTCACCACCTCTTAAGAATTCTTGGTATGATGATACTTCTCACCATCGCCATTCTTTCTTGGTCCTCGTGTTGATTCCAACCGGGTACAACAAGTGAACGGTGCTGTTTGGATTCTGCACTTCTAGCAACCCTATTGCTTTGAAGTTAATGGTCGGCCGTTCATTCTTAGACTATTGATTATTGAATCACCATTCTGACATTGGTCGTGCAACCCGGCCCATATTTCGGGTGCACCTTTCAACCAATGTTTAATTGTGTATGTTTTCCTCGAGCATACATCATTATACCATTTGATCTGACAAATGTTATCTCCTTGTTTACATAATTGTGGGAATCCATCTTTTGTTAATCTCGATGAATTGCCGCTGATTCCATCAGCCACCTCCTCATCCTCTCGTTGGTTTACTGATGAACTCTTGTTTCGGAACTCGCTTCCATAGTTCATTTCTCGAGAACTTTGCAATGTCATCTCGTCAATTTGTATTACACCTTTTCTCTCAGGCATCCTGAGTCTGAGGCATCATGACACCAATTGGATCTGAATCTCGGTCAAATATGATGGTTGGGACAACTTTCCAGGAGTTATGTTGTTTGTCCTTTGATGGCCCGGTAACATGATGTCATGCCTAGCACCCCCCCCCCTGGCTGGAGGACCTATCATTATGATTTCTTTTGCAAGGATAACCATTCCTCCTGGAGGAAGTGGTAGGACTTATTTTATAAGTTACTCCTGATGGATCATTGGTGTATCCGAAGTCGGGCCCTTGATTGAAACACCATATCATTGCTACCTGAAGCATGTCTGTGATACTCTGATTTTCAACAAGAACATTTGAAGCCCAATGCTAAATGTTTCCTACTCAATTATCCAAACACCGTTGTATGGGTAATGTCATGAAATTTCTCTCCCCTACCTAAGGAGTTTTCTACCTAATATCCTGTCATGGATATCTTGCTCTGCTTGTCCTTGGGAAGGATATACCCCTGATATACGTGTTTAAGCACATTTTCCTTCCCGTTGTTTTGTTCAAACTTTCTTGTAAACTACTTAACCAAGCACGGTAATCCCCTGCTTAGGTAAACACCTCGGTGTACCTTCCTGTCTGGTGTAACCCTGTTTCTACTGTTGATGACTTCCGGTAACCGCCGATGGACGAGAACTTTGCCTATTGGTCTGCCTCGTTCAACGAGCAGGAAGGTGGTTCTCTTCGTCCCTCGCCCTTGGTACCAACGTTGTTGCCGACATAACTGACATGGTACTCTCTGACATGCCTTGCTATCATGACCGTGAAAGATGTCACTACTCCTATTAAAAAAAACCACATGGTGGGCCCATAACCCACAGTTCCACAGGATCGAAACCTGACTCTCCGGCACACCCATATCTCCGAAGTTATTCCTCACGATTGGCTTCGTATGAAGATCACCAACCACCTTCCTAGAGACGATCTATTCTGGTATCAGATGCAATACTTATTCTCGTTGCTCTGGACCCCTTTCACCCTTTGTTTCAGGCATCGAACGATTGCCTATCCGCTCGAAGCTTCTCATGGTACCTCCGTACTTTGCTCTCGATACTTTCTTTAGTTTCAATTCGGGAGTTACTTCCCACCACCTTCCCTGTGTTATTGACCAGATAATCAACCTTGCAGAGGTTCGTTCCCCCAGAATACCCCCCCTTTTGTTCTTTCTTAAGTACGATGGAGATCCTGAAGGAAGGACGACGATTTCATCATGATGCATTGAGGCATAGGAGTGAAGACATCAATGCTATGGATCCACCTCTTCAAGGAGAGCAACAAAAGACAAGAAGATCCGTTAGAATATCGTAACCTAGTCTTTCCCCTTACTCCCCTCTTAAATCTCGGGACGAGATTTCTTGTAGTGGAGGAGAATTGTGACGCCCGGATAATCATGCTACAGTAATCCCACACTAATCATGCCACGTCACCTCGGTTACTGTTGCTAACCTTGCAATGATTCGAAACCGATTCGAATTCAAATTCATAATCAAGCAAACAATAAAAGATTTCAAATATTAAAACTAAAATGTTTGGGGTGAGCCAAATAATCCATATTAAATATTGGTGAAGAAACCACATTTTTATAAAGTAACTAAATGTTCTAAGATAAGTAAAACAGTAGCCGAAACAATTATTTAAACATCTCTTAAATGATTAAATTATTGAAACCGTATTTTTACAACTACAAAAATAATTGTGACAATGGTATAACTACTATTACTAATTTTGGTGCTAACTATATGATTTACAAAACAAAAACAATTTGAAAGATTAAATAAAAAGAAAAGAAAATACAAAAGGGCAGAAAACACAACTAACAAAAGACAGAGAGGAAAACCCTCTAATCCCCTGGGCCAACCGACCCAGCTGCAGCCCAATTGGCCCATCCGGTCCACCCCACTCCCCTTATCCCCCCATCGGTCCGAACCCTAACCCCCCCCCCCCCACGACCGCACACTTCCCCCACGATCCCCTTCTCCTCCCCCCACCGATCTAGATCGGGATCGGCCCCGATCCCGTCGACCCCGACGCCACCTCGACTTTGTCTCCTCCCCACGACGCGTCGCCGCCGATCCTCGCCGCCCAGAGCTGCGCCTCCGCCTTAGCCACCTCGCCGGACTGCCTCCTCCACGTGCGTCGTCCCCGTACCCCACCTCGAGCTCCACTGCCTCGTGCCCTGCGCCCTGCTGTGAGCTCCAGCCTTCCTCCCTCTCTCCCCTTATTCTCCGTCACCGACGCCGTTCACTCGCGCGCGCACGACCGTAGCCCGCCCTGCTGCCACCTCTGCTAACTCCCGCCGCCATGAGCTTGCTCCGGTCGAGCTCCGGCCTCGTCCCGCAGCCCCTGCTTCGGCTCCGCCATGCCCGCTCGCTGCCAGGCCCGCGGTCGCCGTCCCAGCTCGCGCCGACCGTCGTCGGCCCCGCGGCCAACTCCGGCGCCCCGCCGCGCCACGGCGGTCGTCACCCGCGCACCCGGGTTCGCCCTATCGGGCGCGCGCCCACACCCGTTACGCTCCAGTGCCCGCGCCCGCTAACCAGCACCCGCTAAGGCCCTGGGCCACTGGACAACAGGGCCCACGCCCTTTAGAACAAAAAAAAGGAATACTAAGAAATAAAAATAAAACTAAAATATGTTAATTAATTAATTAAAGGATCAATTAACTTAATTAATTATATTTAATTAACCTAATCACTTAGTTAACTAATTAATCATGATTAGTTAGTCTAGTCAATGACGAACGAGACCCACACGTCAGACTGACCCAGTCAACTCTGTTGACTGCTGACGTCAGCATGACATCATGCTGATGTCATGGATCCATTTTCGAATTAATTAAATTCCAGAAATTAATAAAATCTTTAGAAAATTATATCTTTTAATCCGTAACTCGGATTAAAATAATTTCAACATGAAAGTTGCTCAGAACGACGAGACGAATCCGGATACGCAGTCCGTTCGTCCGCCACGCACCCCTAACATATCAAACTCGCAACTTTCCCCCTCCGGCTCCTCTGCCGGAAAACACGAAACACCGGGGATATTTTCCCGGATGTTTCCCCTTCATCGGTATCGCCCATCCCTATGTTAGGTCACCCCTAGCACAACGTATTGCCGCGTCTTTCTTTGTGTTACATTTGATTGCTCCGTTATTTATTGTGTTCCCCCTCCGTTACTCCTTTCCGGTAGACTCCGATACCGATGCTGATGCCCCTGTGGTCGACTACGTCACCGACGACCCCTCTCTCTTGTCAGAGCAACCAGGCAAGCCCCCCCTTGATCACCAGATATCGCCTATTCTACTCTATACTGCTTGCATTAGAGTAGTGTAGCATGTTACTGCTTTCTGATATTCCTATCCTGATGCATAGCATGTCCTTGCTACTATTGTTGTTACCATTACCTGCTATCCTACTGCTTAGTATAGGATGCTAGTGGTCCATCAGTGGCCCTACACTCTTGTCCGTCTGCCATGCTATACTACTGGGCCGTGATCACTTCGGGAGGTGATCACGGGCATATACGATATACTTTACACAGTTACATTACCTGTGATACTGTTCGGAGATGGGGGCTGAAGGGGCAGGTGGCTCCATCCCGGTAGAGGTGGGCCTGGGTTCCCGACGGCCCCCGACTGTTACTTTGAGGCGGAGCGACAGGGCAGGTTGAGACCACCTAGGAGACAGGTGGGCCTGGCCCTGTTCGGCGTTCGCGGATACTTAACACGCTTAACGAGATCTTGGTATTTGATCTGAGTTGGCTACGAGCCTATACGCACTAACCATCTACGTGGGAGTAGTTATGGGTATCCCGACGTCGTGGTATCAGCCGAAGCACTTCGTGACGCCAGCGACTGAGTGGCGCGCGCCGGATTGGAACGTAAGTCTGCTCTTGTATTAAGGGGGCTAGTTCCGCTTTCGGCCGTGTACGCAACGTGCAGGTGTGCTATGGGCGATGGGCCCAGACCCCTGTGCGCTTAGGTTTAGACCGGCGTGCTGGCCTCTCTGTTGTGCCTAGGTTGGGCTGCGACGTGTTGATCTTCCGCGGCCGAGCATGACCCAGGAAAGTGTGTCCGGCCAAATGGGATCAAGCGTGCTGGGTAAGATGGTGCACCCCTGCAGGGAAGTTAATCTATTCGAATAGCCGTGATCTTCGGTAACAGGACGACTTGGAGTTGTACCTTGACCTTATGACAACTAGAATCGGATGCTTAATAAAACACACCCTTCCAAGTGCCAGATACAACCGGTGGTCGCGCTCTCTCAGGGTTACGAGGAGGGGATCGCCGGGTAGGATTATGCTATGCGATGCTACTGGAGATGCTACTTGGAGATGCTACTTGGAGGACTTCAATCTACTCTCTTCTACTTGCTGCAAGTCGAAGGCTGCCAGAAGCGTAGTCTTCGATAGGACTAGCTATCCCCCTCTTATTCTGGCATTCTGCAGTTCAGTCCACCGATATGGCCTCCTTACACATATACCCATGCATATGTAGTGTAGTTCCTTGCTTGCGAGTACTTTGGATGAGTACTCACGGTTGCTTTCTTCCCACTTTTTCCCCTTTCCTTTCTTTCTGGTTGTCGCAACCAGATGCTGGAGTCCAGGAGCCAGACGCCACCGTCGACGACGACCCCTACTACACCGGAGGTGCCTACTACTACGTGCAGCCCGCTGACGACGACCAGGAGTAGTTAGGAGGATCCCAGGCAGGAGGCCTGCGCCTCTTTCGATCTGTATCCCAGTTTGGCTAGCCTTCTTAAGGCAAACTTGTTTAACTTATGTCTGTACTCAGATATTGTTGCTTCCGCTGACTCATCTATGATCGAGCACTTGTATTCGAGCCCTCGAGGCCCCTGGCTTGTATTATAATGCTTGTATGACTTATTTATGTTTTAGAGTTGTGTTGTGATATCTTCCCGTGAGTCCCTGATCTTGATCGTACACGTTTGCGTGCATGATTAGTGTACGATTGAATCGGGGGCGTCACAGTAGCACTGGGCTAGCAGGACTCCGGTGAACCGGGCTGTAGCAGGCTAACAGGACTCCGATATTCATCGCGTGACATTTCCCCGAAGGGACAGACACAGGAACGAAGAAGGACACATGCCGGCCAGCCTAAGTGTTCCGGAGCAGTAGCAAGCTACCATGGCTCAGTGGAAGCACTAGGAGACATTTCCCAGTAAGAGAGGCTACTAAGGATAAACAACTAGATAGTCAGATCCCACACATACCAAGCATTTCAATAATATACACACAATATGCTCAATATGTGCAAATACAACATGGCATCACAACATGACTCTACAACTCAAGTATTTTATTCAATAGGCTCCGAGGAGCGAGATATTACAAACATGGGTCTCATGACCAACATTCAGAGCATACCAGTCAAAGCACAAGCGGAAGCTTAACTTGTCTGAGTACTGACAACTATAAATGAAAAAGGCTGAAAAGCCTGACTATCTACCAGATCCTACCGAGGGCACAAGATCGTAGCTGAGGTAGCAAGCTAAATGTTGAAGTCCACGCAGAACTACTAGTGAGACGTAAGTCTCTCTGCAAAAACATAAAATAGGCGAACGTGAGTACAAATGTACCCAGCAAGACTTACATCATAACTAACTACATATGCATCATTATCAACAAAGGGGGGCGGTGGAGTTTGACTGCAGCAAGCCAGCTTTGACTCGGTGGCTATCCTGAACTACGACTGCAAGTAACTCTTTTGAGGTGGCGCACACGAGTCCACATATTCACCATATCAATACACCACTATGGATCCGCTCCCGTCTCCCTACGAGAACGCCATCCATAGCACTCACACTTATCTTACGTATTTTAGAGTATCCACTTCAAGTTATCTATGAACTGTACAGGCAACCCAGAAGTCCTTTACCGCGGACACGGCTATTCGAATAGATCATTTTAACCCTGCAGGGGTGTACTTCTTCACACACGCTCTCACCACTTACCGCCGTTTACACGACATGTACTCGGCAACCTTCAAGCGGAAGCCCAGCGAGGGTGTCGGCCACGACCTGACTAACCACACAAGTCTCTCGTCCAGGTTTATCGCCTATTCGGGTTCCATCTGCAAGGAGATCCGGCCGGGGTGTCGCTCACGGCCCCAAACGATGTGTGCAGGGTTCCCAAGCCCACCTCGATGGGTGGATCTCCGCTTGGTACACCGTGCCACTGTGCCTAGTCTGTCCCAAGCCCACCTGTACCGGGTGCCACTTGGTAGACTACTAACACTACCTACAAACACCAGAAACTAGTTGCAACTCCTGGACAGAGATCAAGTTGATTAATAAATCGAGAGAGCTTGGAGCGCCCGGAGCCCAATGTGTGGTAGTAACTGTTCATGGATCACAAACACAGAACTCAGTTCCTGAGGACGGCTGCAATGAGACAACCCACCATGTACTCCTACATGGCCTCTCACCGCTACCTTTACCAAATCGTGTTCACACACTTAGCTCTCAACAGTAGGACATGTTCACCACATTCCAATTCATCCCCGATGAATCAGACCTGACACAACTCTAAGCAATAGCAGGCATGACAAACAAGCATGAATGAGTAGGCACATCAGGGCTCAAACAACTCCTACTCATGCTAGTGCGTTTCATCTATTTACTGTGGCAATGACAGGTCATGAAGAGGATAAAGGGGTTCAGCTACCGCAGCAAGTAACAGATGAATCGTTGTTGTCCTAATGCAGTAAAAGAGAGCAGGAGCGAGAGAGTGGGATTGTATCAGAATGAACAAGGGGGTTTTGCTTGCCTGGCACTTCTGAAGATAGTAATAGTTCTTCATCGGTGTCATCGAACTCATCGTCGGAACCACGTCTACTGAGAGGGAACAATTACCGGCAACAGAGAGGAAACACAATCAATGCAATGCAACATTATGATGCATGGATGTGACATGGCAATATGATGTGGTTTGTGCTAATGCAACTAAAACCATATTAAATGAAGTTGGTTTGAATCCAAGATTCAAATTCAAACTCCACATGTGGTTATTTAAATGTCATTTAATTGAATTGTCCTAAACAGTAGGCATAATTTGTTCTAACATGCATGAAAATGGTACGGATGGATAGATTGGATTTTTCTGATCATTTTTCATATATAAATTATTTCATTATGAGTTACGGTTGAATTTATATGAATTTTTGAAGTTTTGGATATATTCTGGAATTTTCTGAATTATTTATAAATCCAGAAAATGATTAACTCTGTCAGCATTGCCTCAGCATGACATCAGCAGGTCAACTGCGGCTGACCAGGTCAAACCTGGGCACAGAGTTAGCTACAGAGGTTGACATGTGGGACCCAGTCAAAGCTGACGTGGCCAAGTCAAAGTTGACAGGCGGGGCCTACTGTGATTAGTGCTAATTTAACAAAGAAACTAAACTAACTAGTTTAGGCACCGGGGCCCACATGGGGCTCTAGGGGTGGTTAGCTGGGTCATTAGCGCTAATTAACTGGCGCCACGTCAGCACGTGACGCCGGCGACCACAGCAGCGGCGGGATCTCGCCGGAGTTGGTCGGGGCAGTGCAACAGCCCGCGGCTGGTCGCGCTGAGGGCACCAGGAGGGAGCCCGTGCTCCCGCGCATCTAGGGGCGCACGCAGCTGGGCACAGGAAGGCCGGGGTCGACGGCGGCGACCACTTAGGCGGCGGCCGGAGCTCGGCCAACGGCGGGTTAGGCGATGCAGGGCGCCAGGGGAGGCGTTGTTGTGTGCTACGTGCACCTGGTAAGGTGTGGAGCATGGTGGTGTGCCCGGCTTCGAGCCACAGCGGCCCTGGCCACGACGGCGACGAGGCACGATGGCGGCGAGCTTCGGCCGTGGTGGAAGACGGAGCTAGGGGACAGAATCGGAGGGGGCGAGCAAGGGGAAAGAATCAGGAGCTCACGGGGAGTCGTATGGCAGTCTCAGCGGGCTCGGGGACAGGCTGGAGACGAGGTGCGGTCGCCGGCGATCTCGGATGCCCGAGGAGGAAGACGAGGGCAAAGACGGCTCCACAGGGCATCCGAGCTCGTGCAGCTCATTGAAGAGGAAGAATACGTCGACGCGGACCTCGGGGATGGGTCGAAGGGGCATGGCAACGGCGGTGAGCGCGCGGACGGCGAGCGGCGGCTGCGGTTGCACTCGGGTGGGTGCGCGCGTGAGGGACAGGGGAGGGGATGAGCACGTGGGGAGGAGTGAGAGGGCCCCGGGGGTGCGTGGCACTGCGGGAGACGTCCAGGAGGAGTAGGAGGCAGCCAGGCAGGGAGGATCTGCCTCCTCGGCCGCGCGCGTGCGAGCACGCAGCTGCTCCTACTGGCAGGAGGAAGATGACAGGGAAGGAGGCGGTGGTGGGCTGGGCCAGTTGGCTGGGCTGCCAGCTGGGCCGGCCAGGTGGGCTGCACAGTAGGTAGGTCCAGGTAAGTTGGCCCAGGTTAGTCTCTCTCTCTTTTATTTATGTTTTTCTATTTCTGTTATTTGTTTTGATTTGATTTAGAACATCAAATCATTTTTATAAACTTTCTGTAAATTGTTATGTGAGCTCAGGTCTATCCCAAGTCACATGCAACTTACAAAAATGTTTGAGCTTTATTTCTTATATAATAGAAATAAATCCAACTCCAATATGTCATTGATTTAATTCAAAATGCCCAAAATAAATATTTCAGTCACTCCAAAAATATTGGTTTGCATTTTACCTCATGCCAATATTTTCATAGAATAACAGGAACATTTTCTTGGACTCATTTGATGAGATTTAAATGTTGGTTAATTTTAGAGGTCTTCTGAGGCTTTGAAAATTCCTCAATTCAAATTTCATTAGAATTTAAACATGATGCTCACATGAAGGGCTAGCCTAGTGCATACAAGAACTAGGGATGTGACAGAGAGTTTCATTAGCACGGCGTGGTATCGGTGATGATGAAGTTATAGGCGCAGGGCTTCACCTAAGTACTATGACGATATGACCGAGGTGTGTAAATGTGGAGGGGGGCACCGCACACGGCTAAAACAATTGTTGACTTGTGTGTTCTAGGGTGCTCCCTGCCCCCATATATAAAGGAGCAAGGGGGGAGGTCAGCCGGCCCCTGTAGGGCGCACCCCAAGTAGGATTCCTACTAGGAATCCTATTCCTAGTAGGTTTCCAACAAGGAAAGAGAGGGGGAAGGAAGGAGAGGGAGAGGGGGAAGGCAAGGGGGGCGCCGCCTGTCGGCGGAAACGACACCTATGGGATCACTGGAACCCCTACTACGGTCGATGGGCGCGGGGTTGTGGAAAGAGTGGGTCTAAGAGCCAGCACACAGATCGTTTACCCAGGTTTGGGCTGCGAGGATGCGTAATACCCTAGTCCTGCTTTGGTGTATATTGGAGTGTTCTTGAGCTAGCTATGATGCGTGACTTGCTCAAAAGAGACGAATCCCCCTCCAGTACGCCTCGGGCTTCCTTTTATAGAAAAAGGGGACGCCATAGTGGCACACAAGAGGTGGAAAGTGCGTACGGTGGCTGAGTCTATCCTCTGGCAGCGTTGGACAAACACATTTAATGCGCCGCCGATGTGACCTTCTTGTTGTCGCCGCTTCGCCTCGCTTCAACACGCGTCCAGGCCAGCGCGGCATGCAGCGCCATGTAGGATGGCAGGCTGTTGAGCTGGTGCGGTGGCAGGGTCTTCACGAAGATTTGCATGCCACCACGCAGGTGCTTGCTGATTTGGTCTAGAGGCCGCATGTCGCCACGCAGGTGCGCGCCTAGCTGGCTGGGCTGGCAGCTGCATGGGAACGGCGGTGAAGCCTTGGTTCCAATGTGATTGGTGGTGTTGGAACCCTTGGGCTCAAGGGTGGCACACTCTGCTAGCGTTGGGCAATTTGCCCTGGCAAGTGTCTTGCCGGGGCTGCGGAGGCTGCCCCGGCAAGAGTCTTGCCGAGGGAGTCTGCCTCACCCCCCTTGCGCTTTGTGTCTCTGTCTTGGCGTTGCTTTGATTGTCTTGTGGCTTCGGCTTCCCTCCTCTGCCCTGCTAAGTGTGGTCGTGGGCGCAGCTCTGACTGCCCGTGCACAAGTAAGTGGTACAAAAAGAGAGCCCCTTATTTTTGTACACCGATAGGAGCCCCCGGGCCTGGGCCACACATAAGCGTGATGCGTTGTTGGGCTAGGCCTAGAAAGGTGCGCGGGCAGGCGGGGCTGATTTTTACTGCAGTAACTCTTTCATCCGCTGCGCTTCCCCATGACTCGCGTTGAATGCGTGATGTGGGGTTCGTGCGTGGGGTGACCGAAGCATGCCTGCGTCATCTTGTGGTGAATAGTAAAGAGGTGGCTTGCATGTCCCTTTAAGACCGCAGGGCCGCCGCTCATTTACTTTCTTTGCCTTTGAACCGTCGTTCCATGTTTCCCACTACGCCCGCCCCTTGGGCCACGTACGCCGCATGCACGGTGCGGGGTAGGTGATAGGCGCATGGAATATGGGAAGGCGTGCGCGGGCCGATACCCACATGCCTTTGATTGGGCAAGGAGGGCGGTCGACGGCCTCGCCTGCTGCCACCTTAATGAGCCGGATTCGAGCGGGTCTTTTGGGGGCGTAGAACCAGTCCTCCGGCCTCCCTTTCCCATCTATAAAACAAGGACTCAGGGGCAGGAGGAAAAGCATCTCCCTGCGTCTCCCTCTTGTCTCGATCCTCATCCACGGTCATGGCGAGGGGGCGTGGCCGAGGCCATTCGTCTGTGGAGGCGACCAGGTCCTCCTCCCGGCAGAGAGCTGCGGCGGTCAAGGAAGAGCTCGACGCCCAGGGTGAAGGCCACGCACAAGGCGGGGCCACGGTCGGCGAGGCAGTCGAGGCAGAGGTGGGCGTGGAAGGGGAACGCCTGCCCCATCTCCGTCTCCGTCGCCATCTCCTCCTGCTTCGCCGAGTGGTCATGTCAGGGACTTGGCGCTCGAGTTCATCTTGCAGCTGTGTGGGCCACCACGCCGCAGCCTTCGTCTTCCCCGGGAATTCGCGAGCGTGCTGGAGGTCGACCAGCCACCGCGGCTGAGGCTTCACATGAACGGGTGTTGCCACGGCGACATGTGGGTGAACACAAGGTTCCCCGCCCCTCAAGTGATGCTCCTTCGCCGGGGCTGGAAAACTTTTGCACGCGCCCATTGCCTGATGGATAGGCACGTCCTCTGCTTCAAGCTGGCGGAGAGTGATTTGCTCTCCATCAAGGTTTCCGGGAGCTCGGGACACAGGCTAGGGTGCTGTGCAGAGAGCTCGACTGTTGGCGAAAGCTCATCTTCGGGCGAAAGTCACGAGGAGGACGGCGACGACGAGGGTGGCGGGCGGGAGGATGACGGATCTGACTAGGCATCGGACTCGTGGTCCCCGGGCGGCACCGGCAGTAGCAGCATCTGCACCTGGCCATTCCTCCTGGGGTGGGGCCAGCTCCTTGAACTTCTAGGGGTTGCCTCCTTGGGCGGCTGGCGTGGGAAGGCCGGAGAAGGCGAAGAAGGCGGGTGGCGGGCCGTCAAGTCGGAGTACGATGGCACCGACGCCTTCATAGCATATTGGCGGCCCGCTGCCTCATCTTCCAACTTTTCTCCCGACACCATCATCACCAGCCCTCTCCTGGGCAGCCACCGATATGTTCTCTTGGCGCCTTCTGCTGCTCGAATCTTGCCTAGGCACTCCTTTTGCCCTCCTGCAATCTTGTTCCATTTCCCGAGGAGAGGGACAAGAAAGGGATTACGGGCATCTTATCTATTTTTAGTTTGTAAGCCTACGGGCCTTAGTTAAATTTAAAACTTGTAATCTCCTTGCTCATGTTTACATTCCGTACGAATTGTACCTGTATGGGACGTATTAATGAAAAAGGGTGCTTGCCGGGTTCTTTGTGTGTGAGCGAAGCCCATACCAAGGAACGAATCCTTGTTATTTTTAATATAAACATTGTCGCCGGACAACAGGCCTTGCCGCCCCTTACTTCATTCGACCATGCTCACGCTCTTGGCGGAGGCAGGGGCGAAGTAGGGCTAGGCTCATCGTTTGCTTCCTTGCCACCGCGGCTACAACCAAATTCCGACCCAATGAATAGTTCTTGGGTGCAGGAAAAGGGGAGCACGGTAGCCTAGGAATGAAATGAGGTTCCATACGTCCCAATTCCATATGGAAATGCATGACCGGGGATAAAGGACTTATCTGAATCTGCAGCCCCCAGCAACCTTGGCTTGCCGTGGTTGGATCCTTTTATCTTCAGCCCCCGGCAACCTTGGCTTGCCGTGTCTGGAGAGCCAAATCGTTCTCTTTCTTCCAGATAGCTCAGCAGAAATGTCCATGTACCCTGCGAACCAAAGAGGACGGAAAGGAACAGAGAGACGCACACTCGACCTCTATGCTAGGGGTTAGTCGCTGCTAAGCACTATCAACCCTAACCGTGGGAGAGACTCAACCTAGCATGCATGCTATAACTTAGGACGCTGGCGCTTCATTTATTTATGCTCAGGGTCTGCGCCTGGCTTTGTACAGAGGGTTACATGCCTTGCCGGCAAGGCTTGTACAAAAGATGGTCTGCCGGGGAGCCCGGCAGCCGCGCCTTATGGGTAAAACTTGCGAATATGCTCGATGTTCCAGGAGTTGCTCACTGGAACGGCATCTTCGGTCTCCAGGCGGACTGCACCGGGCCTGGTGACTCGTATTACCTGATAAGGGCCTTCCCACTTCGGCGTCAACTTGTTGGAATTCTTGGCCAATTGAACGCGCCGAAGAACAATGTCGCCTTCCTCAAAGCTTCGGGCATGAACCTTGCGGCTATGGTAGCGGTGCAAGGCTTGCTGGTAGCACACTGCTCTCACAGCCGCCCAAAGACGATCTTCCTCGAGGAGCGTTGCATCAACTTGCCGCAATCGCTCTTGCTAAATCTCGTCATAAGCGAGCACTCGAGGTGACCCGTATGTGAGTTCCGTGGGGAGAACTGCCTCTGCCCCGTATACCAGGGCAAAGGGTGTCTGGCCAGTGGCTCGGTTTGGCATCATTCTGATCGACCAAAGAACCGCCGGCAACTCATCAATCCAGTGCCTTCTGCTCTTGTGCAACCTGTCAAAAGTCTTTGTCCTCAGGCCTCGCAGTACTTCAGCATTTGCCCTCTCTGCTTGGCCGTTGCTCCGTAGGTGTGACACGGAAGCGAAATAGACCTTGCTGCCGAGGTCTTTGATGTATCGCATGAAGGTGTGGCTTGTGAACAGCGTGCCATTGTCGGCGATGACTCTGTTTGGCACACCAAAACGGCAGACTAGCCCCTTGAAGAATTTGACGGCTGACTGCGCTGTCACCTTCCTCATTGCTTCCACCTTCGGCCACTTTGTGAACTTGTTGATTGCAACGTACAAGTACTCAAAGCCCCCGATAGCGCGGGGGAAAGGGCCCAGTATGTCGAGCCCCCAGACCGTAACTGGCCAGGAGAGAGGGATTGTTTAAAGGGCTTGAGCTAGTTGATGAAGCTTCTTTGAATGGAACTGACATGCTTCACACTTGGTTACTAATGTCGTTACATCCTGGAGGGCAGTGGGCCAGAAGAAACCTTGCCGGCAAGGGCCATTGACCCTATGTGGGAGCCACATATGCCTCCATGTATCTCTGCCAACAGCTCCAGTCCTTCCTCCCGGGGAATGCACTTCAATTTCACGTCGTTTGGTCTTTTTCTGTACAGAACATTGTCAACAAACTGGTACACGGCAGACCGACGGGCTACTTTCTCCGCTTCTTCCTGATCCTCAGGAAACTCCCCTGTTTGGAGGAATCAGACGACATGTTTTGCCCATGCCGGAGCCTGGGGCTCGACGGCAAGGACTAAAGGCATCTCCTCTGCCATGGGAGCAACGGTCTCTATGGCCAGGGCTTGACGCCCTGTCGCAGTCGGTTGCCCCATGGCAGGCTCAGTGTCCACAACAATATCTTCGCTGGCGGCTCCTAGGAGCTTGGTGAAAAAGTACTTGCCGGGGCCTGATTTCCTTCGCTTGTTCTGCTCTGTCGATGGTTCAATGGTTGGTTGAGTTAACCGAAGCACAAAGGCACCTGGTTCAACAGGTACTTTGAGGGCATCACGCTTCCATAGGTGGTCGGCGATGTCGTTCTCCACCCGGGGAACATGCTCCGCCTGTATACCATCAAAACGCTCCTCCAACTTCCTCACCTCATCCACGTAGGCTTCCATCAACGGGCTTTGATAATCCTTGTTGACCTGCCTAACGACAAGCTGCGAATCGCCCCTGACGATGAGCTTCTTGACCCCGAGGTCTGCCGCGATCCTGAGACCGGCAAGCAACCCTCGTATTCAGCAGTGTTGTTCGTGAACATCTCCCTGGGAAAGTGCATCTAGATTACATACTTGAGGTGCTCTCCGGTGGGTGCGACGAGCAGCACACCGGCACCGGCGCCTTGCAGCGAGAAAGCCCCGTCAAAGTACATAGTCCAGTTGCAGCTTGTTTCCTTGCCGGGAAGAGTAGTCTCCTGGATCTCTTCGTCGGGTGTCGAGCTCCACTCTACAATGAACTCTGCCAGGACTCGGCTCTGGATTGTTGAAGTACTTTGAAACTTCAAACCAAAACTCGGAAGCTCCAAGGCCCACTCCACAATCCTCCCCGTTGCATCTGGGTTATGCAGTATTCGCTGCAACTGGAGGCGGGTGACGACGGTGATCTCGTGTGCTTGGAAGTAATGAAGCAACTTCCCCGAGCCCATAAGGAGGCCGAAGAGCAATTTCTGCACACCGGAGTACCATGACCTAGCCCCCTGCAAGAGGGAGCTGACAAAGTAAACCGAGTGCTGCATCATATTCTTCTTCTGCACCACTTCACCTGGTTGCGTAGGCCCTGTCTCGCTGGCATCAGACCCTGCCGGGGGCCTCGGCTTGCCGGGACCAGGCCCTCCTTGGGGGAGCTCTGGCTTGCCATCCGCCAGCCCTGCCATTGCCACTGCCCCTTCGTCAACCTTCCTCTGTGCCACTAGTGTGGCGCTAACCACTTGATTCGTTGCCGCTAGATACAGCAGCAGCAGCTCTTGTGGTTTAGGTGCAACCAGTATCGGCATGGAGGAGAGGTATTTCTTCAAATCTTGCACCGCTGCTTCGGCCTCTGGGGTCCACTCCATTGGGCCCGCCTTTTTCAAGATTTTGAAAAAGGGAAGGGCACGCTCAACAGACTTGGGGATGAATCTACTCATGGCAGCGACGCAGCCAGTGAGCCGACGCACATCCTTGATCTGCCTAGGTGCCTCAATCTGCTCAATGGCCTTGATCTTGTCCGGTTTCGCCTCAATCCCATGTTGCGACACAAAGAACCCGAGAAGCTTGCCGGATGGAATGCCTAAGACACACTTCTCAGGGTTCAGTTTGAGGTTGATCTTGCACAGACTTGCAAACGTCTCTTCCAAATCTTGCACAAGTGTTGCTTTGTCCTTGGTTTTGACCACTATGTCATCCATATAAGCTTCCATATTTCTATGTAGCTAGGGCTCAAAACCAATTTGGACTGCTCTTGCAAAGGTTGAGCGAGCACTCTTCAGCCCGAAAGGCATCCGTAAAAAGCAATACATACTACACGGGGTGATGAATGTTGTCTTCTCCTCATATTCTCTCGTCATAAAAATATGATGGTATCCTGAGTAGGCGTCGAGGAATGATAACAGGTCACACCCGGCCGTGGAGTCAACAATCTGGTCAATGCGCGGCAACAAGAAAGGGTCTTTTGGACAGGCCTTATTGATATTTGTGTAATCAATACACAACCTCCACTTCCCATTTGCCTTGCGCACCACCACCGGATTGGCCAACCACGTCGGATGGAGTACTCCTCTCACCAAACCTGCCGCTTCTAGCTTTCTGATATCTTCTGTGATGAAATCCTGCCTTTCCAGAGCTTGCTTCCTGACCTTTTGCTT
Organism: Triticum aestivum; assembly: GCF_018294505.1. Classification (NCBI taxonomy): domain Eukaryota; kingdom Viridiplantae; phylum Streptophyta; class Magnoliopsida; order Poales; family Poaceae; genus Triticum; species Triticum aestivum. Next base: position 314,382,247 of record NC_057795.1, on the reverse strand, counting down.
GACAGGTCGCACATGAGGATAGACAGCAAGATGGTGCTCAATCACCTCCCTGGGAACGCCGGGGATGTCAGATGCTTGCCATGCAAACACATCGACATTCGCCCGCAGGAAAGTGATGACCGTGCCTTCCTATTTGCTATCGAGGGTGGAGCTTATGGTGAAAGACCCTCCCATGACATCCTCTTTGACAGACACCTTCTTGGTCTCTGTCGATGCAGCTCTGGATTTCTTGCTCTTGCTAGTGGAGCTCTTTGGCACGTCCTCGATGGGAGCACAGCACTCCGGAGAGGTGCGCTTGCCGGAGTGGGTGCGAGAGGTCTTGCCGATCTTCTTCCCTCCTTGGGCTTCAGCGGTAGGAGCAAGTAACTTGGCGGCAGTTGCTGCGACTGCTTGCCGGTAGAGTTGGTCAGCGCATATGAGTGCATCCTTCTGGTTAGAGGGGACGGTGATGACGGTCATCGGCCCAGGCATCTTCAGCATGTTGTAGGCGTAATGCGCCACCGCCATGAACTTGGCTAGTGCCGGGCGGCCGAGGATCCCGTTGTAGGGCAAGGGGATCTCGACTACATCGAAGACAATCCTCTCTGTCATGTAGTTCAACTCGCCTCCAAACGTCACGGGCAGCATGACCTTACCCATCGGCTGGATTCTTCCCGGGTTAACCCTTGAAACATGCCCGTCTCTTCGAGGTCTCCATCAGGGATCTGTAGCCATTTGATCACAACAGGCGAGATCAAGTTCAGGCCGGCCCCGCCGTCAACTAGCATCTTCGCCACCTTGAGGTTGCGTATCATTGGTGAAACCAACAACGGCAAACACCCAACCACGATTGTGCGGTCAGGGTGGTCCTCGGTGTCAAAGATGATAGGCGTGTTGGACCACTTCAGTGGCTTCTGTGCGTCGAATGATGGCTCCACCGCTGTGATCTCACGCGCCCACTGCTTGATCTGGCGGTGAGAGGTGTGTAGCGAGGTGCCACCATCGACGCACATGGCCTCCGTATCTTTCTGGAACTCATGGTCACCGGACTGTTCATTCTCGTCGTGATCATCGTCTTCCTGCTTCTTATCGCGGCACCTGGTGGGCCTCTCTTGCTGATTATCCTTGCCGCGGTGGCCTCCTTGGCCGCCACACTTCTTGTCGGATCCTTCGGCACCGTCTTGGCCTTTCTCCTTGTCCTGCCTCTCATACTCAGCTTTTTGCTTCTCAGCAAGCAGCTCAACTTGTCGGTAGTTTTGGAGGTCGTGGCCTTTGGTGCGGTGGATCTTGCAATACTGCTTGTCAGAGCTTCCTGGCTTGTCGGCAACTGCCAAGGCCCGGCAAGCGGCACACCCGGCAACTTTCTTGCCAGGATCGCTTGCCTTGGCCTTCTTGGCAGCGCTCGTGTCGTCGGATCCCTCGACGGTAAGCACAACCTTGCCCTTGCGCTTTCTGTTACGGTGTCGGCCCTTCTTCATCTGGGCGGCGGTATCATCGTCTGTGGAGTCGGTTTCCGCACCAGCGTCCTCGCCGGGGTACTTCCTCCCCTCTTCAGCTCGAGCGCACCTATCGAACAGAACATAAAGTTCGGCCATTTTACCTTGTTCATCGCCAGCTCTTCATGCATCTTGCGGTTGCGCAGATTCTGATGGAATGCGCTGATCACGGCGGCGGGGTGAACGTCTGGGATGTTGTACTGCACCCGGTTGACCCTATGGATGTACTTGTGTAGGTTTTCCCCTTCCTTCTAGGGGATGATATGCAGATCGCTCGCCTAGCCATGAGCTTGATGGCCTCCAGTGAAGGCGCCAACAAACTCATGACACAGATCCGACCAAGAAGAAATGGAATCCGCCGACAAGTGCATCAACCATGACATGACATTGGGCTTAAGTGCCAACGGGAAGTAATTGGCAAGCACCTTGTCGTCACGGGCTCCAGCAGCTTGCATCGCAATGGTGTAGATGCTGAGGAACTCTGACGGGTGAATCTTGCCGTTGTACTTCTTGCCAGCATCGGGCTTGAACATGTGGTCGGAGGGCCACTGGAACTGCCGCAGCTCATGGGGAAAGGCTGGGCAACCCACCTCGTAGGGTAGGCCACCATAGCCTCCTGATGTCGGGTGGTCCATAGTAGGCCCTGTCGGCCTATCTGACTGGTGGCGCACATCACACCGGCGTTCGATGGTGGTTCGAGCATCTTCAAGGGCTCGCTCTCGAAGAACTTGGTGCTGATCACGGTGGTTCCATGGATCGGATGATGCTATGGAAATGTTATCACAAGCATCATCATGATGGATCGACACCCGCAGTAACTGGCAAGGGGAAGGAGAGTGCACCGTGGCTGCATCACCTCTGGTCCTTTCTCCACTGGCATGCGGTGGCTCGAAGGAGCGTCGGCCTACGGGCCTCGCTGGTCGCGGCTCATTCTTGTTGGCAGTGCCGATGAAGCTCCGGACGGTGGTTCTTCACTCGTCGAGCTTCTTCGCAGTAGGGGGGAAGTCGAGGAGCAGCTGCGCGCACACCAAAGCTTCTACTGGCATGGGTGGCGGTGAAAGCTGCATGGACCGTGACGCGCTCCGACTTCTAACCACATTAGAAGGAGATCTATCATGGCCCTGCGGCTGTCCGCCATTTTCGCCAGCACCTCGGCATGCATGATGGCCTCCGTCGTCTTATGAAAGATGCGCAGAACTCTTCCCATGGCAGCGTCCAGGGTCACCAGCGTTGTGATCCTGCTCATCGTGCACAACTTGGGAAGAGCGCGTCATGGGCGCTAGCGTAGGTGTCTTGGAGGTCGTCGTGCCGCTGGTACGTGGCATGACGACACCCTTGGAGGGCCCCGCGTCGCCTGCGGGGGTGGGGGGGGGGGCAGCTCCATCTTTGGATTGGGCGGCGTGCAGCCTATCGTCTTGCGCACGGACGATGCCGCTCGCCAGGCTTTGACTACAAGAGCGATGTGGGTGTTCACGGGCCGTGCCCCGGGTTCTGTCCGCGACCGCCTTGCTACTTGCCCGCACCGGTACGGGCAGTCCAGCTCCGGATGAGCCGATCCCCGTTGTTGTCTTCCTCTTGGGAGCCATGGCGATGAAGAACTGCTAGATTAGCTGCTAGACCGGATTTTCACAACTGCCCCCCTCTCTGGCGCGCCAAACATGTCGGCGGAAACGACACCTATGGGATCACTGGAATCTCTACTACGGTCGGCGGGCGCGGGGTTGTGGAAAGAGCGGGTCTAAGAGCCAGCACACAGATCGTTTACCCAGGTTCGGGCCGCAAGGATGCGTAATAGCCTAGTCCTACTTTGGTGTATATTGGAGTGTTCTTGAGCTAGCTATGATGCGTGACTTGCTCAAAAGAGCCGAATCCCCCTCCAGTATGCCTCGGGCCTCCTTTTATAGAAAAAGGGGATGCCACAGTGGCACACAGGAGGTGGCAAGTGCATACAGTGGCTGAGTCTATCCTCTGGCAGCGTCGGACGAACGCATTTAATGCGCTACCGACGTGCCCTTCTTGTTGTCGCCGCTTCGCCTCGCTTCGACACACGTCCAGGCCAGCGCGGCGTGCAGCACCATGTAGGCTGGCACGCTGCTGAGCTGGTGCAGTGCCAGGGTCTTCACGAAGATTTGCATGCCACCACGCAGGTGCTTGCTGATCTCGTTTAGAGGCCGCACGTCGCCATGCAGGTGCGCGCCTAGCTGGCTAGGCTGGCAGCTACATGGGAACAATGGTGGAGCCTTGGCAGGTGCGGGCCTGGCCGTGGACCTGCTGATGTCCTAGGCAAGGGTCTTGCCGGGGCCCCAGCAAGGGTCTTGTCGTGGCACCGTGGTCGTCCACGGCAAGGATTTTGTCGGAGGTCTTGTGGATATCCTTGGCAAGGATCTTGCCGAGGATCGCCGTCTTCTGGTCCTCATCTGATCTGGTGCGTTCATGATCTTCACGAAGATCTACATGCCACCATGGAGGTGCCTCCCGATCCTTGGTTCCAATGTGATTGGTGGCGTTGGAACCCTTGGGCTCAAGGGTGGCACGCTCAGCTGGTGTTGGACAAGTTGCCCCGGCAAGGCTCTTGCCGGGGCTACAGAGGCTACCCCGGCAAGGGTCTTGCCGAGGGAGTCTACCTCACCCCCCTTGTGCTTTGTGTCTCTTTCTTGGCATTGCTTTGCTTCACTTGTGGCTTTGTCTTCCCTCCTCTGCCCTGCCAAGTGTGGCCGTGGGCGCCGCTCTGACTGCCCGTGCACAAGTAAAGGGGTACAAAAAGAGAGCCCCTTATTTTTGTACACCGACACCCCCCTCCTTCCTTGTCCTATTCGGACTCAGAGGGAGGGGGGCGGCCTGCCCTGGCCGGCCCCTCTCTCTCTCCACTAGGGCCCATTGAGGCCCATTAGTTCCCCGGGGGGTTCGGTAACCCTCCAGCACTCCGGTTTAATCCGAAACTTCTTCGAAACACTTCTATTGTCCCAATATACTCGTCCAATATATCAATCTTTATGTCTTGACCATTTCGAGACTCCTCATCATGTCTGTGATCACATCCGGGCCTCCGAACAATATTCGGTACAACATATCACATAAACTCATAATACCAATCGTCATCGAATGTTAAGCGTGCGGACCCTACGGGTTCGAGAACTATGTAGACATGGTCGAGACACGTCTCCGGAGAAATAACCAATAGCAAAACCTAGATGCTCATATTGGTTCCTACATATTCTACGAAGATCTTTATTGGTCAAACCGCATATCAACATACGTTGTTCCCTTAGTCATCGGTATGTTACTTGCCCGAGATTCGATCGTTGGTATCTCAATACCTAGTTCAATCTCGTTACCGGCAAGTCTCTTTACTCGTTCCGTAATACTTCATCCCGCAACTAACTCATTAGTCACAATGCTTGCAAGGTTTATAGTGATGAGTATTACCGAGAGGGCCCAGAGATACCTCTCCGAAACACGGAGTGACAAATCCTAATCTCGATCTATGCCAACCCAACAAACACCTTCTGAGACACCTGTAGAGCACCTTTATAATCACCCATTTACATTGTGACATTTGGTAGCACACAAAGTGTTCCTCTGGTATTTGGGAGTTGTATAATCTCATAGTTTGAGGAATTTGTATATGTCATGAAGAAAGCAGTAGCAATGACACTAACACGATCATAATGCTAAGCTAACAGATGGGTCATGTCCATCACATCATTCTCCTAATGATGTGATCATGTTCATCAAATGACAACACATGTCTATGGTTAGGAAACATAACCATCTTTGATTAACGAGCTAGTCAAGTAGAGGCATACTAGGGACTATAGGTTTTGTCTATGTATTCACGCATGTACTAAGTTTCCGGTTAATACAATTCTTGCATGAATAATAAACATTCATCATGAATTAAGTAAATAAATAATAACTTTATTACTGCCTCTAGGGCATATTTCCTTCACATGGATGCAGGAACTTAGCAACTATGTCATGATGACCAGACCACTGGGAGTCTGTGTGCACTTTTTCGTACGTATGTCTGTGTCTTGCAGACCGATGGTCATGGCGACCACCATCTCTCATGGTCATGACATGGCTCCGTGGCCTAGGGCCTCGGGATCCCTGGATTGCCACACATGGCAACATATCTATATGATTTCTTATGGGCGGTAGTTCCAGCCATAAGATGGCATTCAATGCCAGCCTCCTAAGCAAAGGCGTCGACCTGAGCCCTGAGTTACAGCTCTAGCGTGAACATGACGTTTAATGCTGGTTGCATATCTTCGTATGAAACAAAATCACTTTAGCTATACTTCAATCACCTAAAAAGGTTAATTAGGGCCAGTCAGTTTTTTTTCAAACTGCGCACACGCCTACACTACCGCACACATATTATAAAAAACTAAATGCTAGATCGTGCACCTGCACGATTTCATTGTGGCTGGCATGCTACATGACAAGAAATTACATGCTCTTGTCTCTCACCTTTCTCTCCGACATGTGGTCCCTAATACACAACCACATAAATGAATTAACGCACAAGAAAAGCACTTGGTTCACCCTTTCTCAGTGCAGCCGCTCATCATGTGATTTCCTAGTAAGAGCTCACATTGCATGCATTTAATTTGCATTTTAAATTTTTTAAAAAGCTATGAATTTTGAACTTATCATGGAAACTAAGATTTGTATTCACAGCTATGTTCTCTGCCATGAGCTGTTCAAAACTAGATCCCATATAAGTATGTTTTGGCTAACTTTTTTATGAGAAATTTTGAGTGAAACGGAAGCAACTTTAGTGTTTTCGGAAAGCAACTTACTATTAATCTGCGTAAGATGACTGTCTATCATCAAAAATCCCTTTGAAGTTAGCTATCATGACTACCAAGTTAACTAAATTCACCTCTAAGTTTCCTACCATAACTACTTTAGTTTTGCCTCCAAGTTGATGGTATTGTTGGCAACTTAGTTTTCGAGGCAGGCTAACATTTATCCTAAGTTGCCTGCATGACTAGCGAGTATCTTAACATCTTCCTTAGTTGCACAATAAACTTTTCGGTATGGTAAGCAACTTAGTTTCATAGATACACTGGTACAACGAGGTGCTATACAAAGGGTTTTTTAACCCCTTTCCGCGACGACATTTGGAACTGTCGCCAAGTGAGTGACTACGATAGGGGGGGTCCTTCCCACACGACCCAGAAACCATCGGGGATATGGAGCCATGATCCACAGGCTTTGCAAAACGTAATTGTGTGCGATGCAACACACACTAAATTATTTCACACGTGCGGGATCAGTGATTAAACATTTCTAATGACGAAGTGAAACCAAACGTTATGTCGTAATGAACCGTTTGGGAAATAGTATGTAAGTCACATGGGCCAACATATGTGTGCAATATGTGCCCCATTGCACATGAGTTTTCTGCGGAACCCGTATGCCATGCAAGACTCCACCACACACGTTTTCCAACAATCACCGTGTGCGATGGTGTTCGATCACAAATGGTTCAGGAGCCCCTTCGCACACATACAAGTGTTGCAGACCGTTTGTGATTTGTTGTGTATCACCGATGGTTGCGGCAAGAGTGACGTGTGCTTTTCGTTTGGGATCCCATATGTTTCTTGAAAAATTTATGACTGGGATGGGCACGGTTTACTCCGAGCTCTCATGTGCGATAATGTGATATCACAAACGGTTCCGGATCCCCTACACACACGTAGTAGTGCTGCAAATCATTTGCTATCTGCTGTGTATCACCGACAGTTCCACTATGATTGACGTATGCTTTTCGATGTGGATCGCACACACTCATTTAGTTGAACCGTGTGAGGAGCAATTGCCAGGTTAAAACAAAAATATCCCATTTTGAATCGGCATGCAAAAAGCAAATTCCCCATAGTGTCCACGGGAAGAACATTCATCAGATTTCACAACAATTGCAATTGAACATATGGTAGCTAAATTCCAATGATTTGTCGACACATATATGCATTACATAATTAATCATAGTGTATGAAATATGAAGACCTCATCAGATGGAAAACAATGATCCAGCGTATATGTTTAGCGGCTAACTCTTACTCAACGTTTCAGGAGAAGGCATGTTGAAATCTTCATTATCACCAGTGGGATTGATGTAGTGATTCAGGAAGAAGTCGCTGATAAATCTCTGAACCATAAGCAATTCACCAGCGGGGAGCGGTTCAGGGGTCCTCGGTTCTAAGATGAGCTGCAATATTTTTAAGATCAGAATTTGCCATATGAGTGGAGTAGAAGATACTAATTAAGATAGACTTGCTGGTACTAATTCGCGAGCATCTTCACAACTATCAGCAGATTTGGAGATGAAGATCATGTGTCTGCAAACATAGCATCCACAAAGGTTGGTCCCTGCTTGTTGTCGAGGACACTAAATTTTTTTGTACAGAATTAGTCATGTATTTGTCCTGTTAGGAACAACCTAACCGGTGTTAGATGTATTTTTTCCTTTGGACAAAAATAGAAAGAGGTTTATTTAGAAGAACATTTGACTAGCATGAGAAAAGGTATTTGCAGACTGTTGGTTAAATTTTTCAAAAATAATGGATTTCGGTGTGTTATCGGAGAAACGATCTCGCGCTGCAGAGGTAGTTCCCTCTTGAACAGTTTCCCTGGTTTAGTTTTCCACAATGCAAGCACACTGCAAATGAAGATGAATTTTGACAACATCAATTGTTGAACCAGATATGAATGCAAATTAATTTCAACACCATAGAATTCAATACCTATCCATGAATTGCTGAAGATGCGTCCAACCTGAGCATTTGTTGACTCTCTAAGAGAATCTATGTAGTAAATTGTGTTCTTGTTTGGAACAATGAATACCAATATCCAATGATTGCTACATATTAAGAAATCCGTGAAATTACGAATTATGTCAAAATCTGAAAGACAATCAGTGTATGTGTGGTTGTTTACTTGACTTACCGTTCATGATATGGCCAGAGAAATGATTCTGCATGGGACGTTTTTTCGAAGATATGGACGACCATGTTAATGGCCCAGTCCCGTAGGTCCTTACCATCTATGTTGTGCCATTTGCTAATGCAGGATCTATGAAATACACACTCCCTTTTTCTTCTCTGCGCGTTCAATCCCATGAGAGGAATAAAATGCAGTTAGTTGTTTATCATTTACAGCCTTGTATGGAGAAGTTGATGAGAGTTTGTTAAGTACTTACAAAATTAGGCATCTAACAAGAGTGACATCGAGCTTGTTGAAGTTGAAGAAGAGATGTAAGTCCTTGAAACACACATTGATGGAACCAACATTGTGTTAGAATGATCTCTATTGTAGTGAACTAGCAGAACATGATGACCTGCTGACATTTGATCCATGCAATATTTATGTAACTTGCGGCAACTGGAGCTGTACTCATCAAAGTATTCACCAACAAGAAATGTCTGGCCATGGACGTAATTGCGTGCTTCAAGAACGTCTGCTTTTTTAGCAAGCTGCAAATCTATTTCTACATCATCCATGCCGTCAGAAATAATATTACTCCCCGATTCGAAAAACCTGCTGTTAATTTGGTTTTGGGCGATGAGTGCTTTAAGTAAGAGGCAATCGTTCTCTTTCCTCATCGCTCCCCTGGCGTGCTTCAACGCGGGTGCAGCCTTTTTGGCCGCTTCCTTCTTGGTACTTGAAGCATTTCTGGTGGAACGTCTGGTTAGCTGAAAGGTAGATTGCCGAGAAGATGGTGAAGGTTCGACAGACTGCTTAGCAGAAGGTTTAGCTATGCCGGACCGCTGAGCTGGTGGTGCTGCTGTGACGGACTGCTGGGTGTAGGAGCAGAGGCATCAGACTACTGACCATGCGCTAAAGCTATGTCGGGTTTCTGCGCATGTGGTGCCAACTTGTCGGTGTGCTGAGGAGGCCGTGCCAACTCGTTGGTTTGCTGAGCAGGAAGTGCCGACACATTGGTATGCTGATCACACGATTGTGGACCGACGGACTGATGAGCAGTCGGATCTGGACCTACAGACTGCTTAGCAGGCAGTTTCAAAGCATCAGACTGCTTAGCAGTTCATTCCACCAGGTTGGTCTACTGATAATGTGCTGCAGTTGGGTCTCCCCCACTACTTCAGCAGCCGGCATCTTAACCGATGGTGCGTCTTCAGCAGCTGTAGGCCTTGCCACTGGCTGCTCAGGGGCGGACGATGACATGGCCTGTACGGCACAAAGTCGGGCCAGCTGATCACAGGTTGATGCATTGATACATCGATTTTGCATCATGTTTTCCTACTGTATTTATGTTGTTTTATTGTATAATAGTGCTTTTTGGAGTAATTCTAATGCCTTTTCTCTCATAATATGCAAGGTATACGCAAAGGGGGAGAATTCTGGCAGATGGAAATCTGGACCTGAAAAAGCTACATCAAGCTACCTATTCTGCACAACTCCAAAGGAGCTGAAACTTCACGAGGATTTTTTATGGAATAAATAAGAATTTTTGGAGTCAATAAGTACCTGAGGGGGCCCACCAGGTGGGCACAACCCACCTGGGCGCACCAGGGAGCCCAGGCGTGCCTTGGTGGGTTGTGCTCACCCAGGCCCACCCCTGGTTTCCCTCTTCTGGTATATAAGTCATTTTGACCTAGAAAAATTAGGGGGAGGACTTTATGGACGAAGCGCCGCCGTCTCGAGGTGGAACATGGGCAGGAACACTTTTGCCCTCCGGCGGAGCAATTCCGCCAGGGGAACTTCCCTCCCGGAGGGGGAAATCATCGTCATAATCATCACCAACAACTCTCCCATCTTGGGGAGGGTTATCTTCATCAACATCTTCAACATCACTAACTCCTCTCTAACCCTAGTTCATCTCTTGTGTTCAATCTTTGTACCAGAACTATAGATTGGTGCTTGTGGGAACTAGTAGTGTTGATTACATCTGGTAGTTGATTACTATATGGTTTATTTGGTGGAAGATTATATGTTCAGATCCATTATGCTATTTAATACCCCTCTGATCTTGAGCATGATTATCAATTGTGAGTAGTTACTTTCGTTCTTGAGGTCATGGGAGAAATTGTTAGGAAACGCGGTAATTTAAAAAAATTCCTACGATCACGCAAGATCTATCTAGGTGATGCATAGCAACGAGAGGGGAGAGTGTGCCCACATACCCTCGTAGACCGAAAGCGGAAGTGTTTAGTTAACGCGGTTGATGTAGTCAAACGTCTTCGCGATCCAAGCACCGAAAGTATGGCACCTCCGCATTCAGCACACGTTCAGCTCAATGACGTCCCTCGTACTCTTGATCCAGTTGAGGCCAAGGGAGATTTTTGTCAGCACCACGGCGTGGTGACGGTGATGATCAAGTTACTGGCGCAGGGCTTTGCCTAAGCACTAAGACGATATGACCGAGGTGTGTAACTGTGGAGGAGGGCCTCGCACACGGCTAAAAAAATTGTCAACTTGTGTGTCCTAGGGTGCCCCCTACCCCCGTATATAAAGGAGCAAGGGTGGAGGCCGACCAGCCCCTGTAGGGCGCGCCCCAAGTAGGATTCCTACTAGGAATCTTATTCCTAGTAGGTTTCCAACAAGGGGAAGAGAGGGGGGAGGAAGGAGAGGGAGAGGGGCAAGGAAAGGGGGGCTCTACCCCCCTTCCTTGTTCTATTCGGACTCAGGGGGAGGGGCACGTGGCCTGCCCTAGCCAGCCCCTCTCTCTCCACTATAGCCCATAGAGGCCCATTAGTTCGTCGGGGGGTTCCGGTAACCCTCCGGCACTCCGATTTTATCCGAAACTTCTCCAGAAGATTTTAGGTATCCGAATATAGTCGTCCAATATATCAATCTTTATGTCTCAACCATTTCAAGACTCCTCGTCATGTCTGTGATCACATTAGGGACTCCGAACAATCTTCAGTACATCATATCACATAAACTCATAATACCAATCGTCATCGAACGTTAAGCGTGCGGACCCTACGGGTTCAAGAATTATGTAGACATGAACGAGACACGTCTCCGGTCAATAACCAATAGCAGAAACTGGATGCTCATATTGGTAACTACATATTCTACGAAGATCCTTATCGGTCAAACCGCATAACATCATACGTTGTTCCCTTTGTCATCGGTATGTTACTTGCTCGAGATTCGATCATCGGTATCTCAATACCTAGTTCAATCTCGTTGCCGGCAAGTCTCTTTACTTGTTCCGTAATACTTCATCCTGCAACTAACTCATTAGTCACAATGCTTGCAAGGCTTATAGTGATGAGAATTACCGAGAGGGCCCAGAGATACCTCTCTGAAACACAGAGTGACAAATCCTAATCTCGATCTATGCCAACCCAACAAACACCTTCAGAGACACCTGTAGAGCACCTTTATAATCACCCATTTATGTTGTGTTATTTGGTAGCACACAAAGTGTTCCTCCGGTATTCGGGAGTTGCATAATCTCATAGTCTGAGGAACTTGTATAAGTCATGAAGAGAGCAGTAGCAATGAAACTAACGCAATCATAATGCTAAGCTAACGGATGGGTCATGTCCATCACATCATTCTCCTAATGATGTGATCCCGTTCATCAAATGACAACACATGTCTATGGTTAGGAAACATAACCATATTTGATTAGCGAGCTAGTCAAGTAGAGGCATACTAGGGACTATAGGTTTTGTCTATGTATTCACACATGTACTAAGTTTCCGGTTAATAGAATTCTAGCATGAATAATGAACATTTATCATGAATTAAGGAAATAAATAATAACTTTATTATTGCCTCTAGGGCATATTTCCTTCAGTCTCCCACTTGCACTATAGTCAATAATCTAGATTACATAGTAATGATTCTAACACCCATGGAGCTTTTGTGTTGATCATGTTTTGCTCATGGAAGAGGCTTAGTCAACGGGTCTGCAACATTCAGATCGGTATGTATCTTGCAAATCTCTATGTCCCCTTCTGACACTTGATGACAGATGGAATTGAAGCGTCTCTTGATGTGCTTGGTTCTCTTGTGAAATCTGGATTCCTTTGCCAAGGCAATTGCACAAGTATTGTCACAAAAGATTTTCATTGGACTCGATGCACTAGGTATGACACCTAGATCGGATATGAACTCCTTCATCCAAACTCCTTAATTTGCTGCTTCCGAAGCAGCAATGTACTCCGCTTCACACGTAGATGCCGCAACGATGCTCTGCTTGGAACTGCACCAACTGATAGGTCCTCCATTCAATAAAAGTACATATCCGGTTTGTGATTTAGAGTCATCCGGATCAGTGTCAAAGCTTGCATCGACGTAACCGTTTACGATGAGCTCCTTTTCACCTCCATAAATGAGAAACATATCCTTATTCCTTTTCAGGTATTTCAGGATGTTCTTGACCGTTGTCCAGTGCTCCACTCCAGGATTACTTTGGTACCTCCCTGCTATGCTTATAGCAAGACATACATCAGGTCTTGTACACAACATTGCATACATGATAGAACCTATGGTTGAAGCATAGGGAATGAATTTCATTTTCTCTCTATCTTCTGCAGTGGTCAGGCATTGAGTCTGACTCAACTTCACACCTTGTAACACAGGCAAGAACCCCTTCTTTGACTCATCCATTTTGAACTTCTTCAAAACTTTATCGAGGTATGTGCTTTGTGAAAGTCCAATTAAGCATCTTGATCTATCTCTATAGATCTTGATGCCCAATATGTAAGCAGCTTCTCCGAGGTCTTTCCTAGAAAAACTCTTATTTAGGTATCCCTTTATGCTATCCAGAAAATCTGTATCATTTCCAATCAACAATATGTCATCTACAACTAAGATTAGAAATGCTACAGAGCTCCCACTCACTTTCTTGTAAATGCTGGCTTCTCCAAAAGTCTGTATAAAACCATATGCTTTGATTACACTATCAAAGCATTTATTCCAACTCCGATAGGCTTGCACCAGTCCATAAATTGATCGCTGGAGCTTGCACACTTTGTTAGCACCCTTTGGATCGACAAAACCTTCCAGTTGCATCATATACAACTCTTCTTCCAGAAATCCATTCAGGAATGCAGTTCTGACATCCATATGCCAAATTTCATAATCATAAAATGCAGCAATTGCTAATATGATTTGGACAGACTTAAGCATCGCTACGGGTGAGAAAGTCTCATCGTAGTCAACTCCTTGAACTTGTCAAAAACCTTTTGCAATAAGTCAAGCTTTGTAAATAGTAACATTACCGTCTGTGTCGGTCTTCTTCTTAAAGATCCATTTATTTTCTATGGCTTGCCGATCATCGAGAAAGTACACCAAAGTCGACACTTTGTTCTCATACATGGATCCCATCTCAGATTTCATGGCCTCAAGCCATTTCGCGGAATCTGGGCTCATCATCACTTCCTCATAGTTTGTAGGTTCATCATGGTCTAGTAACATGACTTCCAGAACAGGATTACCGTACCACTCTGGTGCGGATCTTACTTTGGAAGACCTACGGGTTTCGGTAGTAACTTGATCTGAAGCTTCATGATCATCATCATTAGCTTCCTCACTAATTGGTGTAGGAATCACGGGAACTGATTTCTGTGATGAACTACTTTCTAATAAGGGAGAAGGTACAGTTACCTCATCAAGTTCTACTTTCCTCCCACTCACTTCTTTCGAGAGAAACTCCTTCTCTCAAAAGGATCCATTCTTAGCAAAAAAGATTTTTACCTTCGGATCTGTGATAGAAGGTGTACCCAACAGTTTCCTTTGGGTATCCTATGATGTAACATCCCAAATTTTCAATTTGGAATGTTATACATTATACCATCATTGCATATCATATTTTATTGCATTTTGACTTGATCCTTGAAACTCTACGCAACTCAAGGACCCACGGAGAGAGTTGGGGATTTCGTTATTTTCATATTTGAGTTTTTCTCAAATTTTGAAAAGAGGATCGTTTGATTTTAATTATTTTCTCTTTGAATATTTATTTTATAAAAATAAAAGAGAGGGACTAAAATGAATTTTGAAAAATAAAGAAATATTGGAGATTTAATATTAAAATCAAATAAGAATTTTATTCGGAGTTTTATCGCTATTTTATTTGAATTAGAAAAAAATGCGTTTTTCAAAATTGCAATATAGGCCGAAATAAATGTTCACTTTGTCCGCTATATTTTTAGAGGACGGGGAAAATTTATTTCAGGATTTTTGGAGTCCGTTTAGTATTTCTTTTCTTTATTTTTCTGTGCAGAATTATATAAAAAAACGAAACCGACTCCAGGCCGTAACCGGCCAGGACTCCCTAGCCGGCCCCTCTTATAAGCCGCCGCCCCGAGCCCCCCAGCCCACACGAGCCCACCTGCACCTAACCCTAACCCTAGCCACGGAATCCGCCGCCGCCGACGACGACACCGCCGCGCCGCCTCTCTTCGCCGCCCGCCGCCGACGTCGCTCGCCACCACCACCGTCGGAGCCCCGTCGCCGCCACCCGCCATCGCCCTGCCGCCCGCCGGACCTGCCGCTGCCCTCGCTGGAGCCAACGAGGTAGCCGCCCGCCGTTGCGGTTTTTGTTAAGAAAACCATTGTTTTTTAGAAACCACAGTTTGTTTTTTAATAATAGATCGGTTTTGTTTTTTTTCAGTTTAGTTATTTAGCGAACGCCCTTTCATTCGTTTTAACTAACGATTTTCACCGTTTAGCCATGGACAGCGAACGTTCGTTCGTTAGCCTGTTCGTCAGTTTTCTTTTTCCAGGGATTTTCCGCGATTATTTTCGATCGCAATTTCTGCCCTGATTTTCGTCTTAGTTTATCTTTTCACTCGTTTATCGGAATCAGGCGATTCAAGAGCCTAGAGTTTCGTCTTGAAGCCCTTTTTCTGTTTAAACAACTTAAACAAGTTTTTCTACTGTAAAATTTGACTTAAGTCCAGATTAGTAAACGAATCTGGTTTCTTTCACAGTTTGAGTTTCGTTGTTTCGTTTGATTTGATTTTTTTGCAAACCCGAGTTCTTAAGTTGAACTTTCTGGGTAGATCTCTTACTTGAGTTTTACCGTGTTTCTAGTTGAGTGCTTATTGTATGCTTGTTTGGTTGCGATAGACTACCCGGAGTGCGAAGCGTGCTACTATGAGTCTCTAGGTTTCACGGATCATCAGCAAGGCAGGTAACACTTTGATCATACCTCTTTACTACCCATTTCTATTGCATTAGATCAATCCTCAAACAATTGCACGGTTAGGATCTGTTTGACATGTGGGTTTTCAGAAGTAGATGAGGTAGAACCTATTGTCATGTTTATTATCAAACCTTTGGGAGTTACTTCTACGTTGCTTATATTGCTATGCTATGCTTGTAGACGTGGATTGGGTGAGTGTATCCATGACAGATGTGAGTGTTGTTAATTAAAGGTTAACTTAAGGTGGCTACTTTAATACACATCTGGGTGGATTGAGGCACCTGGGGAACCCAGTGTTGCCTATATTTTTGGAAATCCCGGGGTACCGTGTGATTCTCCTATGGACTGCCACCCAGGCTCAAAGGGATCATAAGATTATTCATGCTAGAAACTTCCGTGTGCAGCCACAAGCTATTATGGGCTCTAGCATAGTTGAGTATGTTGCAAGACCTCTTTTAGTGGTGGGCTAGAAGATGTAGGGGAAAGTAGGTGTAACTGTCCACCCGGAGTAAAGAGTTATTGTTTCAGAAAGACTATGTCTCGTTTCTCCGACCATGGATGTATTCAAGTCTTGTGGGGAAGAGTGCACAAACCTCTACAGAGTGTATAAACTAATCATGGTTAGCCGTGTCCCCGATTATGGACGTTTTGAGTATCTAGTTCTTGGATTATCATGTGGATCTCATCACTCTTAATATAATTTGATTGGGTTTAATGATGATGCTTAATTGGGATTGAGTTGGGTGAACCTTCTCAATGTTTAACAACCAACATGATATTTAAATAAAATTTATTCCTTTGTTGTAGGAAAAAATTGGCTTTATGCAAAACTGTAACCATAGAGCTTTCCACCAGCCATATATGCATGTAGTGATAGCAATTATTTTGTTCATTACTCTCTATGTGTTACATTGCCAGCATATTCCATGTGCTGACCCGTTTTGGGATGCAACGTTCATGTTGCAAACTTTTCAGACGACGAGTAAGGTGCCTTAGGTCGTGATCTTTCACTCAGTGATGTTGTTGGAGATGATGGACTCACTTTATCTTCCAAGCCTTCTGCTGTTATCGTATTTAGATGGCCTTAAGCCATATTTATTGTAATAAGTTCTCTTTTGAGACATTCGATGTAATATGTGTGTGATTGCTACTCTGTTATAAATCCTTCAAGTACTGTGCGTGTCAGCATTATCGATCCAGGGATGACACTGATGCACAGAGATCAGACCATTTGAGGTCTGGTCGCTACAAGATGGTATCAGAGCACACACTGACTGTAGGACATGACCACTAAGCTAAAGCCCTAGATCACTACTCTCTTCTCGTTTCTGACTCCTCTCCCTTTTCTACTCTTTAGGATGGCGGATGCAAGGAACAAGTTCACGCAACCGGATGAAGATACACCTTTTGGATGCCACTTGAAGGAAGTCACCAGATACCTGAACATCGGAGTACCAAGCTTCACCGGGACCTACATCGCCACTTTATTAGAAGAGGAGCGTTGGATGATTCGAGTTCAAGTTCCAGGAAGGACGTTCTTGCCCGTCACTGAGCCCATAGGGTTTTCCTTTGATGCACCAACCTGGAGTTTAGGAAAGAGCATGGCAGCCCAAATCACCATGGGATGCATTGGAGAAGTTTACCACAAGGATCTCAAGGATACTATCTACCAGATTTGTGGGCACCGAGATGAGCAATGGGAGATGATCAGCACCAGGAAGGATAGATCTATTGCAGCTTTCATCCAGGAGTTAAACCAGCACATTTGACGTCAGGAGAACCAGATGTGCGCAGGCATGAAAGATCTGAAGAAGGCAATGATTAGGATCACGGAGTTGGAGGAAGAACTCAAGTCTATACACGATGGATATGAGGAGGAAATGGCGATACTCGTGGAGAAGAATGAAGACCTGAAGAAGAAGCTAGGAGTATTCATGGGAGACCCCGCGCCAAGAGGAGATGACGACGATTCCACTTGTCCGGAGAACTACATCATCATCGACGACACTGACTCGGACCCTGACGATAGTGATGATGACTATGTTGATGAAGCTGGAGCAGTTATCATGGAGTCTTCCATCGATCAATTTTTCTAGTTGACCACCATAACAGTAGTAGTATTTTCCCATGTATATAGTATAGTCCGAGCACTTTGTAACGATAGTTACACCGTTGTATGCCCTTGTTGGAATTGATTGAAGTGATATGTTTGTGTTTGTCTCAGGTGCATATGGGTAGTGTTTTCCCTCTAGACCTCATTCTATTCTAGTTTCTCATCTTTTCTAAAACCTCAGATGCCTCCGAGACACGACAATGGATTTGCTTTCCCACCGGAGCTCACTCAGTTGATCCAGCAGCAGAATGCATTGATGTGTATACTAGTCCAGAATCAGAATCAGGGGAACAACAACAATAACAACCCACCACCACCACCACCTGTTGATCACTTAGCCCGTTTCTTGAGGCTTAATCCGCCGGTGTTCTCCAGTAGCACCGAGCTGATAGTTGCAGATGATTGGCTCCACAAGATTGGAAGGGAGTTGACCACTGCAGGATGCACAGATGCGGAGAGAGTGCGTTTTGCCGCACATCAGCTTGATGGACATGCAGCATCATGGTGGGAGAATTTCACAGCCACTTACCCCATCGACACTGTCACATGGGACCAGTTTCAGCAGGCTTTCCGTACTGCCCATGTTTCAGCAGGAGCTATGGCCATGAAGAAGTGTGAGTTTCGCAACTTGCGCCAAGGAGGACGTACAGTTGGCTAGTATGTGGATGATTTTAGTAAGTTAGCATGTTATGCCCCAGATGACGTAGCTACAGATGCAGCTAAGCAGGAGAAGTTTCTAGAAGGACTGAATGATGAGCTGAGCATGCAGTTGATGGTGGCAACCTTCAACAACTACCAGGAGTTGGTAGATAGAGCTCTCATGATTGAAGGGAAGCAGCAGCAGATTGACAACTGCAAGAGGAAGTATGGACAAGGTAAGTACAATTCTGGAGCTCAGCAGAGGCCTCGTTTTACCCCAAATTCGGGAGGATCCCTTCAACAAAACCATGGAGGTCACAACCACAATGGAGGAAGTTCGCACAACCATAGTGGCCCCAAGAATGGGAATGGTAATGGAGGAAGCAACGGCCAGAACCGTTCCAACCCAGCAATGCCCTCCAAGAAGGATCTAAGTCATATTACTTGCTACAAGTGCCAGAAGACTGGACATTGTGCCAATGAATGTCCTGAAGCTAAGAATGAAAATGACAATGGAAGCTCTGGGAAGAAGCCTAACCCTTTCAACAGGGGACAAGTGAACCACGTTAACATGGAGGAGGTTAAAGCCCAGCTAGATGCAGTAATAGGTAAGTTTTTGGTTAAGTCATTTACTGCAATCGTTCTTTTTGATACTGGTGCATCACATTCATACATATCAAGGGGATTTGTGGATAAGTATAAACTGCCCACCAAAGTTCTTAGAACACCTATGTTAGTAAGCTCGCCGGGAGTGGAATATAGGGCAAGCCAAGGATGTTTTCAGATGCCATTGAACATAGGAAGGCATGTTTTCCCCTCAGACCTAATAATATTGGAGTCGCAAGGTTTGGATGTGATTCTGGGTATGGATTGGCTATCGATGTATGGAGCAAACATCGATTGCGCCAGTAAGTCGATTTGAGCACCACCCAAGAAGGAAGAAGGATTAAGTATGTATCTCGGCATGTGCCGAAGAGTACTCAAGTGAATTCCTTATCAGGAGTTGTACAGGAGGAAGTACCAGTGGTGAAGGATTTCCCTGATGTATTTCCACAAGAGTTGCCACGCATGCCACCTCATAGAGACATTGAGTTTTTGATTGAGCTTTTGCCAGGCACAGGGCCAATATCTAAGAGATCGTACAGGATGCCCACAAAGGATTTGGAGGAAATTAAGAAGTAGATTAAGGAGTTACTGGATAAAGGCTATATTCGCCCAAGTTCATCTCCTTGGGGATCACCAGTTCTTCTAGTGGAGAAGAAGGATGGATCATTAAGGATGGTTGTTGATTATCGTGGATTGAATGAAGTGACAATCAAGAACAAGTACCCACTGCCAATGATCAATGATTTGTTTGACCAGTTGCAAGGACCTAAGGTATTTTCCAAAATCGATCTGCGATCATGATACCACCAATTGAAGATTCGAGAGCAGGATATACCTAAGACAACTTTTACCACAAGGTACGGGCTATATGAGTATATCGTTATGTCATTTGGTCTGACTAACGCACCTGCCTATTTCATGAACATGATGAACAAGGTGTTTATGGAGTTTCTAGATAAGTTCGCCATGGTGTTCATTGATGATATTTTGTTCTACTCAAAGAATGAAGAGGAGCATAAGGAGCATTTGCGTTTAGTACTTGGAAAGCTCAGAGAACATCAGTTATATGCCAAGTTCAGCAAGTGTGAGTTTTGGTTGAAGGAAGTTGGATTCCTCGGACATGTTATATCCGGAGAAGGAATAGCAGTAGACCCCACCAAAGTTGTCATTGCGACAAATTGGGAAGCACCCACGTTAGTCGGAGAGATCCAGAGTTTTCTTGGACTCGCAGGATAGTACCGGAGGTTCATTGAGAATTTCTCGAAGATTGCAAAACCCATGATGGAGTTGTTGAAGAAGGACACCAAATTCAAATGGACTGAGGAATGTGAGGCCAGTTTCTAGGAGTTGAAGAAACATTTGGTTACATCACCAATGTTGATTCTGCCAGATCAACGCAAGGATTATGAAGTATATTGCGACGCTTCTTGTCGAGGACTTGGAGCAGTGCTTATGCAGGAGGGAAGAGTTGTTTCATATGCCTCACGACAGCTTAAACCTCACGAGTTGAATTATGCTACACATGATTTGTAGTTAGCAGCCGTAGTGCATGCGTTGAAGACATGGAGATACTTTCTCATTGGAAACCATTGTGAGGTGTACACGGACCACAAGAGTTTGAAGTATATCTTCACGCAGAAGGAGTTAAATCTCAGGCAAAGGAGATGGTTGGAGCTCATTAAGGATTATGATATGAGGTTGCATTATCATCGAGGAAAGTCTAACGTAGTAGCCGATGCGTTGAGCCGCAAGAGCCATGTCAACACACTCATGACCGGAGAGTTACCCAAGGAGTTAGTAGAGGATCTTCGCGAGCTATGTTTGGAGATAGTTCCGAGAGGCTATGTAGCAGCATTGGAGATTCAGTCTACCTTGATGGATAAGATCAGAGAAGCCCAGAAGACGGACAAGGAGATTGTCGAGATAAAGGAAAGGATGAGCAAAGGAAAAGCTAAGGGATTTCGTGAGGATGAGCATGATACCTTATGGTTTGAGGACCACGTATATGTGCCTAATGATCTGGAGATCAGGAAGTTGATTCTACAAGAGGCCCATGATTCGCCGTATTCGATCCACCCAGGAAATTCCAAGATGTATCTGGATTTGAAGGATAGTTTCTGGTGGACCAGAATGAAGAAAGATATTGCGGAGTATGTAGCAGTTTGTGATGTATGTCAGAGAGTGAAGGCAGCATCAGAAGCTAGCAGGGTTGCTACAGCCATTGCCGATACCCGAATGGAAGTGGGATAAGCTAGGCATGGATTTTATCACGGGATTTCCCAAGACTCATTCAGGCTATGACTCGATATGGGTTGTAGTCGATCGGTTGATGAAGGTAGCTCATTTCATCCCAATGAAGACCACTTACACCAGTGCTAAGTTGGCGAAGATATACATGACCAGGATCGTATGTCTGCATGGAGTTCCGAGGACCATTGTATCAGATAGAGGAACCCAGTTTACCTCAAAGTTCTGGAATCAGTTGCACGAAACTTTGGGTACCAGGCTAGAGTTTAGTACAACCTTTCATCCACAGACAGATGGACAGACCGAGAGAGTCAATCAGATTCTGGAAGACATGTTGAGAGCTTGTGCTCTAGATTATGGATCTAGTTGGGACGACATTTGCCATATGCAGAGTTCTCTTACAACAACAGTTATCAATCCAGTTTGAAGATGGCCCCTTTCGAAGCTTTGTACGGAAGGAGGTGCATGACACCATTGTTGTGGGAAGTTGGAGACCGTCAGTTGTTTGGACCAGATTTGATTAAAGAGTCTGAAGAGAAGGTTAAGATGATTCGCGATAGGCTCAAGGTAGCCCAGTCCAAGCAGAAGAGCTATGCGGATTCTAAACGCGAGGAGACAGTTTACGAAGTCAGAGACAGAGTTTATCTTTGAGTATCTCCACTTCGAGGAGTTAAGCGTTTTGGAGTTAAGCGAAAATTAGCACCACGTTTTGTGGGACCATACAAAGTTTTGGAACGTATGGGAGAAATTGCTTACAATTTGGTGTTGCCCGAAGGATTGTCAGGAGTTCATGATGTGTTCCACGTTTCCCAGCTGAAGAAGTGCCACACAGAGATGGCTGACATTCCACTCAGAGATACAGTGTCGCTGGAAGCGATTCAGTTGGATAGCGATTTAACCTACGAGGAGAAACCAATGAAGATTCTCGAGTATGCCGGCCGAGTTACACGCAGCAAGGTTATCAAGTTCTGCAAATTTCAGTGGAGCCATCATACCGAAGATGAAGCCACCTGGGAGCGAGAGGAAGACCTACGGAAGGATCACCCTCACCTATTTTCTAGCCAACCCGAATCTCGAGGGCGAGATTCATCTTAAGGGGGTAGGTTTGTAACATCCCAAATTTTCAATTTGGAATGTTATACATTAGATCATCATTGCATATCATATTTTATTGCATTTTAGCTTGATCCTAGAAATTCTACGCAACTGAAGGACCCACAGAGAGAGTTGGGGATTTCGTTATTTTCATATTTGAGTTTTTCTCAAATTTTGAAAAGAGGATCATTTGATTTTAATTATTTTCTCTTCAAATATTTCTTTTATAAAAAAAAGAGAGGGACTAAAATGACTTTCCCAAAATAAAGAAATATTGGAGATTTTAATATTAAAATAAAATAAGAATTTTATTCGGAGTTTTATCACTATTTTATTTGAATTAGGAAAAATATGCGTTTCTCAAAATTCTATTATAGGCCCAAATAAATGTTCACTTTGTCTGCTATATTTATACAGGACGGGGAAAATTTATTTCAAGATTTTTGCAGTCCGTTTAGTATTTCTTTTCTTTGTTTTTCTGCGTGGAATTATTTAAAAGAAAACGAAACCGACTCCGGGCCGTAACCGGCCAAGACTCCCCAGCCGCCCCCTCTTATAAGCCTCCGCCCCGAGCCCCCCAGCCCACCCGCGCCTAACCCTAACCCTAGCCGCCGGATCCCCTGCACCGCCTCCCGTCGCCACCGTGCCTGTCGCCGCCCGCCACCACCACCGCCGGAGCCCCGTCGCCTCCACCCGCTGTCGCCCCGCCGCCCGCCGGACCCGCCGCCACCCTCGCCGGAGTCGACGAGGTAGCCGCCCGCCGTCGCGGTTCTCGTTAAGAAAACTATCGGTTTTTTTAAAAACCGCGATTTTTTAATAATAGATCATTTTTTTCGGTTTAGTTATTTAGCGAACGCCCGTTCGTTCGTTCATTTTAACGAACGATTTTCACTGTTTAGCCACAGACAGCGAACGTTCGTTTGTTAGCCTGTTCGTCAGTTTTCTTTTTCCAGGGATTTTCCGCGATTATTTCCGATCTCGATTTCTGCCCTGATTTTCATTTTAGTTTATCTTTTCGCTCGTTTATCGGAATCAGGCAATTCAAGCACCTAGAGTTTCGTCTCGAAGCCCTCTTTCTGTTTAACCAACTTAAACAAGTTTTTGCTACTGTAAAATTTGACTTAAGTCCAGATTAGTAAACGAAGCTTGTTTCTTTCGCAGTTTGAGTTTCATTTGATTTGATTCTTTTTGCAAACCCGAGTTCTTAAGTTGAACTTTATGGGTAGATCTCTTACTTGAGTTTTACCGTGTTTCTAGTTGAGTGCTTATTGTATGCTTGTTTGTTTGCGATAGAGTACCCGGAGTTTGAAGCGTGCTACTATGAGTCTCTAGGTTTCACGGATCATCAGCAAGGCAAGTAACACTTTGATCATACCTCTTTACTACCCATTTTTATTGCATTAGATCAATCCTCAAACAATTGCACGGTTAGGATCTGTTTGACATGTGGGTTTTTGGAAGTAGATGAGGTAGAACCTATTGTCATGTTTATTATCAAACCTTTGGGAGTTACTTCTACGTTGCTTATATTGCTATGCTATGCTTGTAGACGTGGATTGGGTGAGTGTATCCATGATAGATGTGAGTGTTGTTAATTAAAGGTTAACTTAAGGTGGCTACTTTAATACACATCTGGGTGGATTGAGGCACCTAGGGAACCCAGTGTTGCCTATATTTTTGGAAATCCCGGGGTACCGTGTGATTCTCCTATGGACCGCCACCCAGGCTCAAAGGGATCATAAGATTATTCATGCTAGAAACTTCCGTGTGCAGCCACAAGCTATTATGGGCTCTAGCATAGTTGAGTATGTTGCAAGACCTCTTTCAGTGGTGGGCTAGAAGATGTAGGGGAAAGTAGGTGTAACTGTCCACCCGGAGTAAAGAGTTATTGTTTCAGAAAGACTGTGTCTTGTTTCTCCGACCATGGATGTATTCAAGTCTTGTGGGGAAGAGTGCGCAAACCTCTACAGAGTGTATAAACTAATCATGGTTAGCCGTGTCCCCGATTATTTACGTTTTGAGTATCTACTTCTTGGATTACCATGTGGATCTCATCACTCTTAATATAATTTGATTGGGTTTAATGTTGACGCTTAATTGGGATTGAGTTGGGTGAACCTTCTCAATGTTTAACAACCAACATGATATTTAAATAAACTTTATTCCTTTGTTGTAGGAAAAAAATGGCTTTATGCAAAACTGTAACCATAGAGCTTTCCACCAGCCATATATGCATGTAGTGATAGCAATTATTTTGTTCATTACTCTCTATGTGTTACATTGCCAGCATATTCCATGTGCTGACCTGTTTCGGGCTACAACCTTCATGTTGCAGACTTTTCAGACGACGAGTAAGGTGCCTTAGGTCGTTATATTTCACTCAGTGATGCTGTTGGAGTTGATGGACTCAGTTTATCTTCCAAGCCTTCCGTTGTTATCATATTTAGATGGCCTTGAGCCATATTTATTGTAATAAGTTCTCTTTTGAGACATTCGATGTAATAAGTGTGTGATTGTTACTCTGTTATAAATCCTTCAAGTATTGTGTGTGTCAGCATTACCGATCTAGGGATGACACTGATGCACAGAGATCAGACCGTTTGAGGTCTGGTCGCTACATATGAAGACGCACCTCTTCGACTTGGGTTTGAGCTTATCAGGTTGAAGCTTTTTCACATAAGCATCGCAGCCCCAATCTTTAAGAAACTACAACTTTGGTTTCTTGCCAAACCACAGTTCATAACGCGTCGTCTCAACGGATTTTTGATGGTGCCCTATTTAAAGTGAATGCAGCCGTCTCTAAAGCATAACCCCAAAACGATAGCGGTAAATCGGTAAGAGACATCATAGATCGCACCATATCTAATAAAGTACCATTTCGCTGTGGTGTTCCAGGTGGCGTTAATTGTGAAACTATCCCATGTTGTTTCAAATGAAGACCAAACTCGTAACTCGAATATTCTCCTCCACGATTAGATCGTAGAAACTTTATTTTCTTGTTACGATGATTATCCACTTCACTCTGAAATTCTTTAAACTTTTCATATGTTTCAGACTTATGCTAGGTAGATATAACCATATTTGCTCAAATCATCTATGAAGGTAAGAAAATAACGATACCCACCACGAGCATCAATACTCATTGGACCGCATACATCGGTATGTATTATTTCCAACAAGTCAATAGCTCGTTCCATTGTTCCGGAGAACGGAGTTTTAGTCATCTTGCTCATAAGGCACGGTTCGCAAGCACCAAGTGATTCATAATCAAGTGATTCCAAAAGGCCATTAGCATGGAGTTTCTTCATGCGCTTTATACCGATATGACCCAAACGGCAGTGCCACAAATAAGTTGCACTATCATTATTAAACTTCAATCTTTTGGCTTCAACACTATGAATATGTGTATCACTACTATCGAGATTTAATAGGAATAGACCACTCAGCAGGGGTGCATGACCATAAAAGATATTACTCATATAAATAGAACAACCATTATTCTCTGATTTAAATGAATAACCGTCTTACATCAAACAAGATCCACATATAATGTTGATGCTCAATGCTGGCACCAAATAACAATTGTTTAGGTCTAAAACTAATCCCGATGGTAGATGTAGAGGTAGCGTGTCAACCGCGACCACATCGACTTTGGAACCATTTTCCACGTGCATCATCACCTCGTCCTTAGCCAATCTTCGCTTAATCCGTAGCCCCTATTTCTAGTTGCAAATATGAGCAATAGAACCAGTATCAAATACCCAGGAGCTACTGTGAGCATTAGTTAAGTACACATAAATAACATGTATATCAAATATACCTTTCACTTCGTCATCCTTCTTATCCGCCAAATACTTGGGGAAGTTCCGCTTCTAGTGACCAGTCCCTTTGCAGTAGAAGCACTCAGTTTCAGGCTTAGGTCCAAACTTGGGTTTCTTCTCTTGAGTAACAACCTTTTTGTCGTTCTTCTTGAAGTTCCCTTTCTTCCCTTTACCCTTTTCTTGAAACTAGTGGTCTTATTGACCATCAACACTTGATGCTCCTTTTTGATTTCTACCTCCGCGGCCATTAGCATCGCGAAGAGCTCGGGAATAGTCTTGTTCATCCCTTGCATATTATAGTTAATCACGAAGCCTTTATAGCTTGGTGGCAGTGATTGAAGAACTCTGTCAATGACAAAATCAACTAGAAGATCAATTCCCTGCTGAGTCAAGTGATTATGATACCCAGCCATTTTGAGTACGTGTTCACTGTGAGAACTATTCTCCTACATTTTGCAGCTGTAGAACTTGTTGGAGACTTCATATCTCTCAACTCGGGCATTTTCTTGAAATATTAACTTCAACACTTGGAACATCTCATATGCTCCATGACGTTCAAAACGTCTTTGAAGTCCCAATTGTAAGCCGTAAAACATGGCACACTAAACTATCGAGTAGTCATCAGCTTTGCTCTGCCAGACGTTCTTAACGTCATCAGTAGCATCTGCAGCAGGCCTGGCACCTAGAGGTGCTTCCAGGACGTAATTCCTCTATGCAGCAATGAGGATAATCCTCAAGTTACGGACCCAGTTTGTGTAGTTGCTGCCATCATCTTTCAACTTAGCTTTCTCTAGGAACGCATTAAAATTCAAAGGAACGGTAGCATGGGCCATTGACCTACAACAACATAGACCTGCAAAATACTATCAGGTACTAAGTTCATGATAAATTAAACTTCCATTAATCATATTACTTAAGAACATCCACTTAGATAGACATCCCTCTAATCATCTAAGTGATCACGCAATGCAGATCAACTAAACCATGTCCGATCATCACGTGAGATGGAGTAGTTTTCAGTGGTGAACATCACTATGTTGACCATATCTACTGTATGATTCACGCTCGACATTTCGGTCTCAGTGTTCCGAGGCCATATCTGCATATGCTAGGCTCATCAAGTTTAACCCAAGTATTCTGCGTGTGCAAAACTGGCTTGCACCCGTTGTATGTGAACGTAGAGCTTATCACACCCTATCATCACATGTTGTCTCAACACGACGAACTGTAGCAATGGTGCATACTCAGGGAGAACACTTGTACCTTGAAATTTAGTATGGGATCATCTTATAATGCTACCGACGTTCTAAGCAAAATAAGATGCATAAAGGATAAACATCACATGCAATCAAAATATGTGACATGATATGGCCATCATCATCTTGTGCTCATGATCTCCATCATAGAAGCATCGTCATGATCTCCAACATCACTGGTGCGACACCTTGATCTCCATCGTAGCATCGTTCTCGTCTCACCACCTATTGTTACTACGACTATCGCTACCACTTAGTGATAAAGTAAAACAATTACATGGCGATTGCATTGCATACAGTAAAGCGACAACCATATGGCTCCTGCCAGTTGCCGATAACTTTGTTAAAAAACATGATCATCTCATACAACAACTTATATCACATCATGCTTGACCATATCACATAACAACAAGCCCTGCAAAAACAAGTTAGACGTCCTCTACTTTGTTGTTGCAAGTTTTACGTGGCTGCTACGGGCTTCTAGCAAGAACCGTTCTTACCTACGCATTAAAACCACAACGATTTTTCGTAAAGTGTGTTGTTTTAACCTTCAACAAGGACCGGGCGTAGCCACACTCGATTCAACTAAAGTTGGAGAAACCTAAACTCACCAACCACCTATGTGCGAAGCATGTCAGTAGAACCAGTCTCGCGTAAGCGTACGCGTAATGTTGGTCTGAGCCACTTCATCCAACAATATCGCCGAATCAAAGTATGACATCCTGGTAAGCAGTATGACTATTATCGCCCACAACTCTTTGTGTTCTACTCGTGCATATAACATCTACGCATAGACCTGGCTCGGATGCCACTATTGGGTAATGCGGTAATTTCAAAAAAAATCCTACGATCGTGCCATATCTATTTAGGTGATGCATAGCTACGAGAGGGGAGAGTGTGTCCACGTACCCTCGTAAACCAAAAGCGGAAGTGTTTAGTTAACGCGGTTGATGTAGTTGAACGTCTTCGTGATCCAACCGATCCAAGCACCGAACGTACGGCACCTCTGTGTTCAGCACACGTTCAGCTCGATGACGTCCCTCGTACTCTTGTTCCAGTTGAGGCCAAGGGAGAGTTTCATAAGCATGACGGCGTGGTGACAATGATGATGAAGTTACCGGTGCAGGGCTTCGCCTAAGCACTACGACGATATGACCGAGGTATGTAACTATGGAGGGGCGCACCGCACACGGCTAAAACAATTGTGAACTTGTGTGTCCTAGGGTACCCCCTGCCCCCGTATATAAAGGGGCAAGGGAGGAGGCGGGCCGGCCCCTGTAGGGCGCGCCCCAAGTAGGATTCCTACTAGGAATCCTATTCCTAGTAGGTTTCCAAAAAGGGGAAGAGAGGGGGAAGGAAGGAGAGGGAGACAGGGAAGGCAAGGGGGCGCCGCCCCCCATCCTTGTCCTATTCGAACTCAGGGGCAGGGGCACACGGCCTGCCCTGGCCGGCCCCTCTCTCTCTCTCCACTAGGGCCCATCGAGGCCCATTAGTTCCCTAGGGGGTTCCGGTAACCCTCCGGCACTCCGATTTTATCCGAAACTTCTCCGGAACACTTTTGGTGTCTGAATATAGTCGTCCAATATAGCAATCTTTATGTCTCGACCATTTCAAGACTCCTCGTCATGTCCATGATCACGTCCGGGACTTCAAACAATCTTTGGTACATCATATCACATAAACTCATAATGCCAATCGTCATCGAACGTTAAGCGTGCGGACCCTATGGGTTCGAGAACTATGTAGACATGACCGATATATGTCTCCGGCCAATAACCAATAGAGGAACCTAGATGCTCGTATTGGTTCCTACATATTTTACGAAGATCTTTATTGGTCAAACCACATAACATCATACGTTGTTCCCTTTGTCATCGGTATGTTACTTACTCGAGATTCGATCATCGGTATCTCAATACCTAGTTCAATCTCGTTGCCGGCAAGTCTCTTTACTCGTTTTGTAATACTTCATCCCGCAACTAACTCATTAGTCACAATGCTTGCAAGGCTTATAGTGATGAGTATTATCGAGAGGGCCTAGAGATACCTCTCCAAAACACGAAGTGACAAATCCTAATCTCGATGTATGCCAACCCAACAAACACCTTTGGAGACACCTGTAGAGCACCTTTATAATCACCCATTTACGTTGTGATGTTTGGTAGCACACAAAGTGTTCCTTTGTTGTTCGGGAGTTGCATAATCTCATAGTCTGAGGAACTTGTATAAGTCATAAAGAGAGCAATAGCAATGAAACTAACACAATCATAATGCTGAGCTACTGGATGGGTCATGTCCATCACATCATTCTCCTAATGATGTCATCCCATTCATCGAATGACAATGTCTATGGTTAGGAAACATAACCATCTTTGATTAGTGAGCTAGTCAAGTAGAGGCATACTAGGGACTATAGGTTTTGTCTATGTATTCACACATGTACTAAGTTTCCGGTTAATACAATTCTAGCATGAATAATAAACATTTATCATGAATTAAGGAAATAAATAATAACTTTATTATTGCCTCTAGGGCATAATTCCTTCAGAAATCATGTTGCAAGTAATCATGTGAACTTGATATGTGTTCGATATTTTGATGATATGTATGTTGTGATTCCCTTAGTGGTGTCATGTGAACGTCCACAACATGACACTTCAGCATATCTGGGCCTAAGGGAAAGCATTGTGGAGTAGTTATTAGATGATGGGTTGCGAGAGTGACAAAAGCTTAAACCCTAGTTTATGCGCTATTCCGTAAGGGACTAATTGGATCCAAAAGTTTAATGCTATGGTTAGAATTTATTCTTAATACTTTTCTCGTAGTTGCGGATGCTTGTGAGAGGGTTAATCATAAGTAGGAGGTTTGTTCAAGTAATAACATCACCAAAGCACCGGTCCACCCACATATTAACATATCATAGTAGCGAACACGAATTAAGCCAACATGATGAAAGTGACTAGATGAAATTCCCGTGTACCCTCAAGAACACTTTGCTTATCATAAGAGACCGTTTTGGCCTGTCCTTTGCCTCAAAAGGATTGGGCTACCTTGCTTCACTTTTGTTATTACTACTGTTACTTGCTTGTTACAAATTATCTCCCTATCAAACTACTCCGCTACTTACAATTTTAGCACTTGCAGACATTACCTTGCTGAAAACCACTTCTCATTTCCTTCTGCTCCTTGTTAGGTTCGACACTCTTACTTATCAAAAAGGCTACAATTGACCCCATAAACTTGTGGGTCATCATGCATCAGCCGTTGGATTACAAGTATTAGGTTCTTTGGGGGAAGCACGCGAGAACTGCTGTGGCAAGGAGAGCGTCACCGGTTGAGGGGCGACATTGGTTGCTCTTGGTGGGGCTTCAGGGATCTCATCCATGAACTCTATTTCCTTTCATGGCCACTAGATGTGATGTAACAGTGTTTCTCCCAAGGTCCTTTGCTCATAAAAGTCTCCTAAGACATTCTTTAGGGCAAATTCATTGAATCCAGGATTTACTTCAGTCACGTGTGGCACTTCACACAGCCCAGCTTTAATGGAAAATTGTCC
Source organism: Triticum aestivum (assembly GCF_018294505.1). Taxonomy (NCBI): domain Eukaryota; kingdom Viridiplantae; phylum Streptophyta; class Magnoliopsida; order Poales; family Poaceae; genus Triticum; species Triticum aestivum. The sequence continues at coordinate 314,351,296 of NC_057795.1, read as the reverse complement.
AACAAGAGGCCCTCTTCCAAGAAGGGTGGGAAAACCTAGGCTGTTGCACATTTTATTGTACCTTCATAATGTGTAAGCACGCCCTTCAGTCTGTCTTTCATTCCAGATAGATCAGACATAGCATCATCATGAGCAGCTGCAGTCTCAGTGTCGCTGGGGTCAGCTGATGCACAGCTACTCTTGTGCGGTGTTGTCGCGCAATAAGTAGCATCCTCCATGCCCGCCTCCCCTCCCATCTGCTGGCTATCTGTCAGTGTTAGAGTCTTCTGCATTATCATTGACTCCTCAATATCCTTTCAAATAGCCGAATACATATCCTTCCTCAACCTTTCATACAATTCATTCTGCTTCATTTCACTCCTCGCTTTTTTCATGCTGAGCCTCTCTTCTTTGCTGAGTGTGAAAGCCCTCTTGTGCGGGACATTAACACCTATACCCCTTGGACGGCGAGGGGTCTCTTTTGTTTCTAGAGCATCAGACAAAATGTCACATGGCCCTGAGTTCCTGTAAACCTTCCAAGGATCTTGGAAGCCTTTAAAATTACACGATACAATTCTTTGTCATGTGAGTTTTCAAAGTAATAAGTTCCGTCATCACGCCTACTTGCACGCGCCTGTAAGTAGTTTCTAGCGCATTTGCCCCTGATTTCACTAAAGGCTGGTTTCCCACCCACCGCTACTCCTACTTTGTCCTCCTGGTCCCATATCAGTTTCATGTCATAATTTCCTGCCACACTCATACGGTGGGGGTGTGTGTGCCTCTTCTGAAGTTCCGATTGCTTGGCACTCTTCTCAGAAAACTCTATAGTTGCCCCGACCCTTTCAAATTCGGCCCTGTCTACCGTTGTAATTTGGGGGTATGCGGGGATTGGGTCCTTGCCTTCACTCAAGTACTTCTTGTACATCACGTGCTTCCAGTTTATCCAAGCATCCCTAGCCTTCTTCTATGTAGTATGTTCCACCTACATTCTCCACTGCTCTAGAACATTGAAGTGATCCATGATCTCCCAGACTATCCTTTGCCGTGTTTCCGTGTCAGCCTTCCGAAACCCCGGCAGATTAATGTTGAGCCTTGCCCTGCCAACAAATCCACATACACCTGAACCTCGTCCGTGCTTTATCTGGTTTAGTTGGAGCCCAAGACTTTAAATCGATCTTGGTTACTTCATATACACCTTTAGGCTGGTGTGTGTGCTTCCTTGGAGCGTTCCTCCGTGTCCTGGCCGAAAGGGTAATTGATGCAGGTCTATCCCATTCAAGATTACTTGATCCCTCACCATCTGCTGAAGACCTAGGGTTGTCGGAATCAGATGAAGATGCATCCCCTGAACCATGAGTGCTGTCACTGCTACTCGGTATCTACAGAGAACACATGCAAAACTCAAGAAAGGAGGATAAGCATAAAACTAACAACTTGGTATCAAGCTGTCTAAACATGTCATGCAATAATTTAGAAAAATGTACGGCTTATTTGTTAAGTTTGTGTGACTCGGGTGCCCGCGATCTATAAATCGACAGTAACTTATTGGAACAAATACAACTTATATGTACTAGTTAGAAAGGTAGATAATGAACATATATACGCTCTCCGTTATTTTATAGCCAATTTGGGAACATACGGAATGAAATAGGAAGAGGGATTGCGAGGAAATATGCCTCACCGCGATGGAGAGCAGTAACTAACATGGTTCTTAATGCAAACCCAGCTAGACCATAGGAGAGGCGAGGGTTACATGATCGATATGCTCGAGGGTGGCTGGCGAGCAAACGAAGACGGCAAGGCGCGCGCAGCTGCGTGTTGGGGACGACAGTGGAGATAGGGTTGACGCTAAAGAGCGGGCACACGACCGGGGTGAGCACGCCGGCGCCGGAGAGGGTTCTGCTGTAGATCTGGGGGAGGGGGAGCTGGCGATGGAAATTGGGTGGACTAGTTGAGTGAAACGCGGGAGGGTGGTGGTGGGGGGAGGAGGGGTTGGCGGCCTAGGTGAAAAGGGTGAAAAAATATCCTCGGTGGTCGCGGGGAAAGGCCTATGCAAACGGTTGCCTCTAAGTGCTTGTGTGCACAAAGAGAATAATTTCGTTGAAATGAAGACATACTAATTTTGAAATGAAGACGTGAGTTCATCGTTTCGCATATAAAATTTTCCCACTTTAAGCAATCACCATTATACCATGGGTTTAACTTGCTGGTGCATTTCAAGTCTCGTGTTCTATATTTAAGACATTTTCTGGCATTTACCATGCATTTTGGCATATAAATCAAATCCTAGCCGGACTGCATTTGCTGTCAAAAGGGATGAGGATTGCCATTCTATCTGGGAGCATCCAACGGTGCAGATGTACGATCCATGGGGTTTGGGTTCTGGCTAATCAGAATGCACGACTCAGATCGCGTGCACAACAAGGGGGAGCATCGACCACGGTTTGGTAGGCACACGACTTTCATGAGTGAACCGTGTTGCTATTTGAAAACATTTACATGAACTAACAGCATATTTTTGTTTGAATGAAAACAAGAGTTCATCGTTTCGCCTCCAAATTGTTTTCCCCTATAAGAAATCACCATTGTACCCTATAGTTTGATTTTTTGGTGCATTTGAGGTATCGTTTGCTATATTTGAGTCGTTTGCTATAGTCGCAACTACACGTGGGTGATAGCTAGCAAGATCATTTGTGTGTCGCTTTGGGAGTTTTCATTCATTGTTCGAGAAACGGAAAAAAAATTCAAATAGTTCACGCGCAGGTTGCGGCCTGAGGTGTAGGCCTTGTTGGTATTCTAATTACAGGAAATGCATATAGAGTCTGGAAATAATGAAAATCGGTGTGTCACCATGGCGTGCTCTCAGGATCCCATGGAAAAAGTTTGGTAAAGTTTGGCACAAGTTTTGATGCTCACACCTTCCAAATCGGAGCATCTCACAAGAAGGATCATAGTTTCCAAAAGGATATGTGGCACTTCAGACTCCAATCGTCAGTGACTACATCATTCCGCCTCGAATTTTTTCATGGTAAACAATCACGTATATACCCTAGGTTTGATTTTCTGGCCCATTTCAGGTCGCGTCTGCTATATTTAAGTCATTTTTTGCACTTACCTTTCCTTTAGTGCATACAAATTCAAAACCGTTCTACAACTACATCTGGGTGTTAGTTAGCAAAGAAAGTGTACAAATCATTTTTTTGTGTCACTTTCCAAGTTTTCATCCATTATCCGAGGAATAGGGAGAAGTTTCAAACATTTCAGCCGCGAGATGCGGCCATCGGCGTAGGCCTATTTGGTATTTTAATTACGGGGAATTCAGATGGAGTCCAGACATCATCAGGATCGGTGTGTGCCCGTGGCGTGCTTTCACGACCCTGAGGAAAAAAATTGGTAAAGTTGGGCACAAGTTTTGATGATTGCTCCTTCCAAAGCGGAGAATCCCACATGAAGGACCATGGTTTCCAAAAGGAGACGTCTCAATTCAAACTCCAGTGGCTGGTGACTTCATCGTTTGGCCTCATAAAAATTTGCACGGTACACAATCACCATTATACCACCGGTTGGATTTTCTAACGCATTTCAGGTATCATTTGCTATGTTAAGACATTTTTTTAATTTAACATGCAATTTGTGGATATAAATAAAATCACAACCGGAACTGCATGTGTTGTCAAAAGGGATGAGGATTGCCGTTCGATCAAGGAGAATCCAACGGTGCAGACGTGTAATCCGCGGGGTTTGGGTTCTGGCCAATCAGAACACATGACTCAGATCGCGCGCGTGGCAGGAGGGCATCAGCCACGGTTTAGTAGGCACATGGATTTCTTGATTGAACCATGTGCCATTTGAAAACATTTACATGAACTAATAGGATATTTTCGTTTGAATGAAATCACGATTGTACCCTATGTTTCGATTTGCTGGTGCATTTGAGATCTCGTTTTCTATATTTGAGTCATTTGAGATCTCGCAACTACACATGGGTGTTAGCAAAATCATTTGTGTGTTACTTTGCGAGTTTTCATTCATTGTCTGAGAAACTGGAAAAAATTCAAACAGTTCGGTCGCAGGGTGCGGCCACAGGCGTAGGTCTTGTTGGTTTTTTAATTACAGGAAATGCATATAGAGTCTGGAAATAACAAAAATCATTGTGTCACTATGGCGTGCTCTCACGATCGCATGAAAAAAATGGGTAAAGTTTGGCACAAGTTTTGGTGCTCGCACCTTCCATAGCAGAGCATCTCACAAGATGGATCATATATATTTTCCAAAAGGAGACGCGACACTTTGGACTCCAAATCGTCAGTTACTACATTGTTCTGCCTCGAAAAAAATCATGATAAACAATCACAGATATATATACCCTTGGTTTGATTTTATGGCCCATTTCAGGTCTCGTCTGCTATGTTTAAGTCATTTTTTGCACTTACCTTGCATTTAGTGTATATAAAGTCAAAACCCTACTACAACTACATGTGGGTGTTTTAGTTAGGCTATACTTAGGCTACTCATAGTGGAGAGTATCATATACTACTATCATGCATATGATACTAGTGTATGCTACTACCTTTAATTATAGTGCATATATAGTATAATAGAGTAGTATCGTAGATGATCATATTTATTGCCATGCATGACACAAACTAGCATCGCATTTAACATGATACGATATCTACCTATATGTTACTCTAACCCTCTCTATCTTCTTTATTTCTTTTCCACATTAGCATACTTGCTATTTCCGAGTGCATGATACCGGCTATGATACCACCACTATGGCCAGCCTTATAGTGGAGAGTATCATATACTAGTATCGTGCATATCATACTCGTGTATGATACTATGTACCTTCATAGTGCATAGCATATATCATAGAGTAGTATCATAGATGACCGTATTTATGGCCATGCATGACACAAAGTAGTATAGCGTTTATTATGTTACGGTATCTACCTATGTTACTCTAACCCACTCTCCATTCTTTAATTCCTTGCCACATCATCATATTTGCTATTCCCGAGTGCATGATACCGGCTATGATACCCCCACTATGGACAGCCTTGGCAAAGAAGGTGTACAAATCATTTGTGCGTCGCTTTGCGAGTTTTCATATGTTTGTCCGAGAAGCGGGGAGAAGTTTCAAACATTTCGGTCGTGAGGTGCAGCCATTGGCGTCGGCCTAGTTGGTATTTTAATTACAGGTAATTCAGATGGAGTCCGGACATCATCAAAATCAATGTGTGCCTGTGGCGTTCTCTCACGACCCTGTGGAATTTTTTTGCTAAAGTTTGGCACAAGTTTTGATGATCGCTCCTTCCAAACCGGAGCATCTCACATGAAGGATCATGGTTTCCAAAAGGAGACGTGTCAATTCAAACTCCAGTGGCAGGTGACTTCATCGTTTGGCCTCATAAAACTTTCCATGGTATGCAATCACCATTATACCACGGGTTTGATTTTTTTGGCGCATTTCAGGTATCGTTAGCTATATTTAAGACATTTTTTGAGTTTAACGTGCATTTTGTGCATAAAAATAAAATTACAACCAGAATAGCATTTGCTGTCAAAAGGGATGAGGATTGTCATTGGATCTGGGAGCATCCAACTGTGTAGACGTACGATCCGTGGGGATTGGGTTCTAGCTAACCAAAAAGCATGACTCAGATCATGCTCGGGGTTTGGTCGACACACGGGTTTCATGAGCGAACGGTGTGCTATTTGCAAACCAGATTGCATATCTTTTGTTCACACATACTGGAGTGAGATCAATTGAGTGTGCTACCTCTATGATATAATAATAATAATAATAATAATAATAATAATAATAATAATAATAATAATAATAATAATAATAATAATAATAATAATAATAAACAGTTCATATTCATTGCCTGAGCTGGCAGCATATCAAGGTCAACATATTAACGGTTCTTGCATCAACAGAAAAAGGGCATAACTCAGTAATTTAGTACACGAGACAGTTCTAAATCGAACGAATTAAGTTGCAGGGTAGGCATAAAGACTAGTCTTACGACTTAATTCCCATGTACATGGGGAAACTGGGATCATTACGTTGACCCCGAATGAACTTGGGTTTTCTGATGATTTTACGCTTCTCTGTTACATGGGTGCGTGATCCCTTGGCTGGCAACTCAGCAAATTCATTGTACTCGTCCTCATCGGTGACATCCTCAACACCTAGTACCCTCCTCTGCCCATGCATCACTACATGACAGTTCTTATGCAAGGGGTCTTCTGCATAGAAAATCTGGGTAGCATCGCTAGCAAGAATGAACGGGTCCGCGTGATATGCCATCGTTGTCCTGTTAACACAAGTCTTCCGGTAATCATCAACCTTTACATGACCAAGAGGGATCCATGTGCACCTGAATAATGCCACCTTAAATTTCACATAGTTAAGCTCCCAAATCTCTTTGATGGTTCCATAGTATACCCTTTTATCAACTTCATCTACAGTCATGCATTCTATTAGAACAGAGATGTTCTGATATGAGGTCTTCTCATCATGTTCCTCGGTGTAGAACGTGTATCCATTTATGTCATATGCTTGGTACTTCAACACCGTAGGTGATGGCTTTTGTGCGAACAACATAGCAATGTCATCGATGGATCCTTGTGCCAAACAGTTCTTCAGCCATTCGGCGTACTTCTTAGTGTGCTCCTTCATCTCCACATCTGATGAAGGCACCATTGGTAAGAAGCTTTGGCGTATCTCTGCCAAGTGTTCTTCGGCATAAGCACTGAGAACTGGGTTGTTAAGCAGTACCGTCAAATGGGCTTTCTCTGCCAATTTTCCGGGTGCAGCCATTTGCGTGCCAGCAAGGACCAGCTTACCATTCAGCCTTCCCTCATGGCGAGAGAGGGGCAAACCTATAGGTCTTCCCTCATGCCATCAAAAACTCAACCACCTCCTCTACGGTATAACCTTGTAGAATTCTTGCCTCTGGATGGTTTCGGTTCCGACAATAGCACTTCAGTATTCCCATGAACCGCTTGAAGGGATACATGTTGCGAAGAAACACAGGACCACAATACTTTATCTCGTCGACGGTGCATAGTGAGATGGACCATGACATCAAAGAATGACGGTGGGAAAAACATCTCTAGGTTGGACAATATTCTTGCAGTATCATCTTGCATACGATCCAACTCTTCAGGATCTACAACTTTCTGCCATAGTTGCTTGAAGAAATCACAGAGCTCAATGAGTGTGTTTCCTATATCTTTGTCCATCAGATTCCTGATGGCCACCGGGAGGATTTGTGTCAACATTACCTGGCAATCATATGGCTTCATGTGTCCCAACTTCATTTTACCTGATCTCCCATCCACGAGACTTCTGATGTTTGCGGAGTAGGAAGAGGGTGTCTTAACAGACAACAAATAGGTGAAGAAGTGTGTTGCTTCTTTTGTACCAAAATTGTAACTCTGGCGAGCTTTGATGAATTTGTCATCATCTTCTGCTTCACTCTTGCGTTTTGACTGATCAGCAAGCATATCAAGCCGTGCACCGTCACCATCCTTTGTTTTACCTTTAATCTTGAGCGGAGTACCAAGGATGCTTTCACATACGTTCTTCTCTACGTGCATGACATTGATGCAGTGATGTACACGTAGAGTCTCCCAGTAAGGTAGTTTCCAGAACACCGATTTCTTCTTAAACACTTGACCCTTGGGTGTTTGTTTCGCCGTCAAAGCGTGCTTCTTGCCAAGCACAACATTAGTTTTTTTAACCATGTTGTGGACCACCTCCCAGTCATAGGGTCTTGGCCCCACATCTACCTCTGTCGTACCATCAAATTCAGTTTTCATCTCTTAGGTATGGGTGATTTCTTCGTAAGAACCTACGATGACGCAAATACACAGTTTTATGTGAGTTGGGATGAAACCTGCTAGCTGTCCTATCCATGCATGTGACACACCCTACATCTCCCTTTGTTTTCTGCTCCGATGTGTTGCCTAATGCCGGCATATCTTGAATGGTGTGCACCAGCATCGCATGTAGATCGAAAATCTCCTTTTTGTAAGCATCATCACATTTTACAGTAGGCGCACCTATCCACATTGTCAGTCGTTCTTCTACCAGTAGCGGAAAGCAAATGTCGATGTCATTTCCAGGTTGCTTCGGGCCTTGGATAATCATTGACATCATAATATATTTATTCTTCATACACAACCAAGGAGCTAGCTTATACATGCATAGAAGCACCGACCATGTGCTGTGATTGGTGCTCATATCGCCAAAAGGATTCATCCTGTCAGTACACTCCCCGAGCCTATACTTCTAGGATCCTTGGCAAAGTCTTCAAATTTGTTGTCAATTAATTCCCACTGAACCCCATATTTCGGGTGCCTCATATATTTATCCGCAGTTCGCTCATCATGATGCCACCTCAACCTCTTTGCCTCTGTAAGGTTTGCAAACAAACGCCTCGACCTTGGAATTAAAGGCAAGTATCAAACAACCTTGAACATGATTCCTGTCTTGATCTCGTCGTCCAATTTGTACTTGTACTTTTCTCTCCTGCGCTTGTATCGTGCATGCTTGCATATGGGACATGCACGCAAATCTTTGTACTCACCACGGTACAATATACAATCATTCACACAAGCGTGTATCTTTTGTACTTCAACTCCCAATGGGCAAACAATTTTCTTCGCTTGTTCGTGCTTCTGGGGAGCACATTATCTTCCGGAAGAATTTCTTTGAAAAGACCTAACATCTTTGTGAAGCCCTTTTTTGGTAGATCGTTTGCTACATTAAATTTGAGAAACGCCAGGGTGGCACTCAACTTGGAATATTTCTTTTTGCAACCTGGATACAATTCTTTCTTGGAGTCTGCATCAATGGTTGGCAGATCCTTGTACCCAATCATATCCTTTTTTGGGCCCTTGAAATCTGCAATCATAGCAACAAAATCTGGCATATCAAGATTGTCGTCATCTGCGTTGAAGTCTTGGTTTTCTAGTGGGCGTTTGGCTTTCCAGTGTTCCGTTGGTAGCTTGACGCCTCTGCCCCGAAGTTAGATTCAACATCCATGTGACACTGATCGGGGTTTGGCATCTCGCAACCCTGGGTATATTCATTGATGACCTGCTCTTCACCATGTCTGGTCCAACATGTATATCCATCCATGAATCCCCGAGAGACTAAGCGCCACTCGACATCTGCAACTTCACGTGACTCTGTACTGGCACAATGAGTACATGGACACATGATGTAATCCGCATCACCAATTCTCCTCTTTGTAATTTTAGCCAAATTCATGAACTCTGTCACGCCACTGATGAAATATGCGGTTCTCCGATTCTTCATCCATTCAGATCGTTCCATCTACACCACACGAATGGTAATTAAAAACAAAACATCAACATTAATACACGTATTAACTAATGCCCAAAGATCCGTGCATAAATCACAAGGTTTTATTTTCATAATTACTGAGGGCACTCCATATTGTTATCCAGACGTGCAATGGCAAAAATTAATGGCCAGTCAATTACATGCAGAGTACTAGTACAACACTACCCTTAGGAATTGAATACCTTAATTAAACCACTCACGAAATAAATACCTTAATTAATTATCCGCGCGGCGACCTCCACCCAGCAGACAGTGCAGCATGATGCGGCGGCACGCCGAGACAGCAGGGTCAAGGTGCAAAGCTTAGTGCGGCTGCCGCCTGAAGTTCGACCTCCACTATCCCGCCATCGATCGCGATGGATGTGCTCCAATCATGCCCCCGCCGACCTCGATGGTTGAGCTCCTCCTATCTCCCGCTGAGATAGAGGATTGACCTCCTATGACGCCGCCATCGCCCACCGACCGAGGACTGACCTCTTCTCTAGTAGTCGCTGCCTAGGCCGCCGCCGCCATCTCTATCTGCAGAGCAGCTGTTTTATTTTTTGGTGGATATCGGCAGAGCGGCTGTTTACAAGGTATCATTGTAACTCAATTATATGTACAAGGTAGTACATCACATACGGTTATGTAATGGCAACCGTGTCTCACCTACATTGTCTTCTCACACGGTTTGGTGCGGAAATCGTGTGTGAAGTTGTAATACCTAACACAAACGACATGTATAAACAGTGTGTCGTATACAACATATAGTGCCATAAGTAGTTCCCGATCGTTAGCTTATCCCCACATTTTCCCAATTTCCCCCAAATCCCTAGATAGCCTCCAAATTCCCTCGCGTGGCGCTGACATTGGGGGAATGTGGACGAGTGGTGCCGATGGTTTCGATGAGGCTGATCTTGCTCGTATCGCCGCCACGATGGCGGTCGCCGCCGAGCACTTGCCTAAGGTCATCAGAAGGCAGGTGTACTACGGATCTGAATCATACTCCAATCTACCCCGATCTTTTTTAGCATGTCTGATGTAGCTCCTTGCTGAATCCGTCCTGAATGACCCCCCCCCCACCAAGAAAGTGATCCGCCGCCGGATCCGGAGCATGAATCCAGACTCCCGCAACACGAGTTCGACTCCGAGTTTTGCGCCACATAGAAGTACCAAAAGCTGAGTTGTGTGCACGGGCACACTCCCGCTCGACGTGTATGCACGGATGGATTCAACATTGGCAGGCGATTTCTCAGTTGCCCCTTAGAGGTTAGTGCTAAGTTCATCATTTTACTTGAGTTAATGCCACCGGTCATCCTGAATACTATTTAACATTGGCAGGGATATGAGGCTTGTGCCTTTGTTAACTCGCTGGATGATGAATGGCATGGCAGGGCTCGGAGTGTTATCACCAAGCTCATAGAAGATACATAAACCTGAAGAAGAAACTGGTTGATCTGGATTGTACAATCAATACAATGAAGCAAAAAAGAATCAATCACATGCAACAGATGAAAGCAAGACACAAGAAGGAACTAGCATGTGTAGTTGTGGTTGTCGCATTAGCCATGTTCTATGCGCTGTTTGCAATGATGATTGGGGATTTTGTTTGACAGTATTGGTAAAGCACATCTAGATGTGCTCTAAGTAATGCACAACTAGGTCTATGCCATTGAGGTTACGCGAAGATTCGTGCAGATATTTTCCTTTGTCTTTTTTCTTTTCCTTTGTAGTTTGATTATTACTGGCTTCATCAACAAGAAGAGCTCAATGTATTGCTTGCCAACTGTCCTACTCCGTTCATACTGGTACCAGTGCATAATACCAAAACTCGATCCTTGTTTTTGTCCTAAAAAAAGAAATCCTCCAATAGGAGTCATGTGCAACCCCGAGAATTTGGAGCGACTGGGTACAAATAATTGCGGCCGATTATATCAACGGTCAGATAATACGTCAACCTCCGCTTCAATTGGCATTTTCTCTTCTCTGCATACCCCACTTAAGTGTCCACCATCTTCATCGTCCTCGACAGGCCGCGCTACACACTTGCACACACTCTGCAATCTCGCTTTCTCGCGGTTTTTATATGACCGCAGTCATGTCGAGCGACAACGAGCACGACAGTTCGGCCAGCAGTCTGGCGCCCGATGATAGGTCAACATCGGAATCATCCCGCTCGTCTTCCATGAGTCCGGCATCGAGCCTAGACCTCGATTATATACAGATCATGGAAGGGACGCCGCCTCCGGAGTCGTTAGACGACAACCAGACGGGCGAGGAGCCGTCAGAGGACGAAGAAGAGGATGACAATGATGAGGAGGAGGAATGGTCGAACGAGGAGGAGGAGGACGACAACAACAATGATGATGACGACGACAGCGGCTATGAAAAGCCAATGGTAAGCGGCAAGAAGTGTCCTCGCCAAGATGATGTCGCGGGGCCATCCAACAACAACAACAAGAAGAAGGACTAAATTAAGCAGACTGTATATATCTCTATTTCCATTCGCTCACATTAATTTGTTATCTCTGTTTATCCTGTCAATCTCATCGCAGACGGTTAGTAATACGTATTCGACAGAGATCTGCTACATTATCGCCCACATGTTGGTTTGTTGAACTATGTGCCTTAACAAGCACACAATTCACAAAAAGAGACCGTATGGACTGTCTATAATGATCGCACACAATTCTGATTACCGACCTATTTGTCGGATATCGCACACATCTTGTTACGCCGAATCGTTTGTGTTCACCTCGATCATCGCAAATGGTTCATCGGAGCGAATTGTATGCCATATATCGCACACACCTTGATCTGGCTGCCCATTTTTGTTATTCTGTCTCATCGCAAACAGTTCGTATGGATCAACCGTATGCCCCGCATTGCACATGCAACTAAAATCTGAATCATATTTGATGTATCATTCATCGCAAATGTTTTGCATTTTTTTGACGGTTTTTACATCACCCTTTGCGATTAATTCATCGCACATAGTTTCGTCAAAGGGTGTCTGATCATGGTGTCGCCTTAGCAATATCCTGAAGTAGTGATATGCAACTCAACAACACTTATGGACAACTTTTCAATGTGTTGTATGCAACTAACAGTAATGGCAGGAGCTAAGCATCACCGGTAGACAACTTTAGAGTTTTTGTGGGCAACTTAGAAAAACAATGATAAGCAACATCACAATATTTGTAGGCAACTAATTTGCAAAGTTAGGCAAATAGCAATGGTATGCAACTGGGCATCAATGGTAGACAATTCATAGTATCTATAGGCAACTGAGCAGCGATGATAGGCAACTAATTACCAATAGCAGGCAGTTGGGCATCAATGGTAGGTAATTTCATAATATTTATAGGCAACCGAGCATCAATCGTACGCAATTGAGCAGCCACAATAGGCAAGTTGAGATAATGTTACCAAAATTCACATCTACACATAGTGAAGTGAAGTTGCTTGCATGTAGCACTAAAGTTGCCCCATGTTTTCGTGTGAGTTTCTCGGCTTGACACAAATCAACCTAATAGGCAGTCCTACTAGGACAAAAAAAGGAGTTTGCTTCCCTATAATTACTAATTAGAGGTACTCTAATCAATTGGTAGTCATGGTAAAAAGCTTATAAAGACTCCTCGCTGACAGGTAGTCATACCAGGAAATAAAAATGAGTTGCTTCTGTAGCATCCAAAGTTGCTCTAAAAAAACTTTGCCAAAACCTATCCATATGAGATCTAGTTTTTAAGAACTCATCATGAGAAACCCAACGATGAAAGCGGAGCTAGATTTCGATGCTTGAACCAAAAGTTGCAGCTTTTAAGACTTTTTTTGAACCCCAAGTAAATGTACATGGGGACAAGATCTAGATCAATTCCATCGGTAGCCCAGTGCGCTACGAGATGTGGCTAGACAGTTTCCTTTTATAGTATAGACAACATGATACAATGTCATGTACTTACTATACACAGGAGTGAGCTCCAAACAACGAAAGAGCGCAGTGACGCTCCCTAGCCACGTCCTTATAAAAAGCACAATTTCTGTGTAAATTGTGCGCAAAGTTTATATAATTTATTTTTCTTTCTTCCTAAAGGATAATAGCAATGACACTATTGAATCTTCCTTAGATTTTTTATTTTGATTTTGTTTTAGTTTCTATTTTATTTCCTTTCTTCTTTAAGGGTAATATCAATGCTAATGATTCATTATTTCTTACGAAACCTTTTTGGGTGAAATTGCACTTTATATACTTATTCGTGCATATTTAAAAAGGCAATTTTTATATAAAATGTGTGTAATTTTTTTATTTGTTTTCATTTGCTTTCTTTTTATGGGTAATACCAATGTCACTAATTTATTTTTTTTCTTAGAAAAAATCAATATTTTTTGTTTTTTGTTTTATTTTCTATCTTCTTAATGGGTAATACTAATCTAATTTATTTCCTCTTAGAACTTCCTATTTGCAAAAATTCCTCTATTATATGTTTATTCTGAATATTGTAAACATTGGTAATTATGTATAAATTGTGTGCAAATTTAATCATTATTTGTTCTATTTTTTAAATGGGCAATGCCAATGCAAATAATTTTTTTATTACTTAGAAAACTTCATTACTTTTTTTTAGTTTTTACTTCATTTTGTTTCTTTTCTCAGGGTAATACCCATGCCACTAAGTGATTGCTTCTCAGGAAAAAACGTTTCCCCCCGAAAATTTCACTATTATACACTTAATCTTGCATATTATAAAATGCAATATTCCTATGTAAAATTTTTAATTTTCTTTGTCCTTAATGGGCATTTATTCTTTAATGTGACATAAGTATTAGAATTTCACTCGACTAGCCCTTTTTCCCTTTTGGTTATTGGGTTAAACAACTCATAGTAATTAAAACAAGGGTCATTAAAAAACTATGATATTCTAAGAACACTTAAAAATACTTTGCTAACAAACGGGCCATATATTATACTCCCTCCGTTTCAAAATAAGTGACTCGACTTTATACTAACTTTGTATTAAAACTAGTATAAAATTGAGTCACTTATTTTGTGACGGAGGGAGTATATAATAGGGAGCAGTTGTGTGGTTGGAAGGAAGTTAGAGCATCTCTAGCAGACCCCGCATCCCGCCGACCCGCATTTCACGTTTGCAGTTCGCGGAAAAGTTGTTTTGCAGTCCGCAGCGAAAAGCCGCAGAGGCAGACCCCACAAAGCCAGCCCGCATCCTATTTTACGGGTCTCTTTGCGGGGTCTGCTTGTGCGACCGTCCTCCCCCCAACCCGCAAAATATAAATTTGCACTCAATTTGCACCTCAATTTGCATTTCTTTGCATTTTCAACCACATTGGATACATAGGACATCACCAAATTTTTGCGAGAAAAGCAAGTCCAAAGAAAACAAGAACCACAAGTATGCATTTTAGAAGATTTCCAACTTCCATAACTGCTCCCACGAGTTGAAGCAATAGCTTCTCCATGCACTCATTGTTGATCTGCGGATTCTTGATCTTTACTTCTTCATTGTTCTTCTTTGGTTCTAAAGATGTAGTCGTTGCTTCCCCTCTAGTTGCGCATGCATGCGGTTCATTGCCTTGGATTGCATTAAGGAGTGTATGAACGTCTATCAATTTTCTTTCTATAAATAGATCAATGTATTCACCTTCTCAAAACCAAAATGAGCATCCACTTTCCTACATGCATGATGATGTTTCAAATGAGCAAACATAATGGGTTATCCAAATGAGCCGAATGCAAAACAGCACGCACCCCGTCGTTTTCGCATTTGAACAACACCCATCCGGGGTGCTTCGGCGTGCCCAAAGTCAGCCGCAGCACTGTTCGCAGGCAGTCGCCGCACTGTATGAGCAGCATTGGCGAGCCACAGAGCCTCTGCGCGAGGGCCGAGCCCGGCGAACGACCGGCCGAATCCATGCCGACAAACCGTCGGCGGTGGCGAGTGGACGAACCAGCACCTGCATGCGCCGATGAGCCTTTGTCGGGGCTGCGCGAGGTGCTTCCCGACAATCCCATATCTTGTCGTAGCCGCCGGCGGCCGGAAAGCCAAATCCAGCCGCCCGCGATGAAAACGCCGCAGATCAAGGGCCCGGCCCGCCGATGTAGGACGAGGGGGGTAGGGGGCGGAGGGCTACCTTGTGCGTCTGGAGGCCTTCCCCGCGTACTCCCGCCGGCCACTTTCGTCGGAATCTTAGGCGGCGGGGGGAGGGGGGCGAGGGGGGAGAGGGGAGGTGGTTAGTGGGGGAAAAGCGCGGGCTGAAATGCCCCCCTCCCCAACCAACCGCTCCCGCTATATGCAGGGCACCGACGAGCCGGGAGGGGGGGGGGCGCGAATACGCGGGTTGAGGCCGAACTTTTGCCGCGCCCCTCAAATGTTTTTACGGGTCACCCGCGTTTGCGGTGTCTCTTCGGGCGAGGTTTTCGCCGCCAGCCCGCATTTTGGTGGTTATTTTGCGGGTCGGGGACTTTTGCGGGGTGTGCTAGAGTTGCTCCTATGTATCCATGTAAAGAAATGTTAGGCAGCAATCCTCCTCGTAGGTGTAGCAATTTTAGACAAACACTCCCAACTTTTCCAAACACGTACGCATGCACCAGAGGTTGACTGTGGATCAGGTTGGAGCAATCTCAGGTGAGAGCATGTACTAGCAATCTTCCTGTACACACGCATTATCAGCTCGTACCATGCACCAATTAAAGTAGTTGGACGCCTCTTTCAGAGACCCAGAGTACGTATACCCAACTACCCTTTGCACAAAGCCAACGATAGGTTATGCGACACAACGACCGAGAGAAACCTGGCTAGCACACAAATTGACGGAAACAAAGTTGTGGTCTGTATTTAGTCGACTGTCCTAACCAATCCTATCAAAAATTAGAGATGCTCATAAGGATAGAGTGTGTGCACGCGTGTTTATAGGAGTGAGTATATGCACATATATATGAGCGCTTGCATCTGTACTGTGTTAAAAAAACAGTACATCAAAAATTAGCTTGCGCGCTGGGTTGGGCATGAATGCATGTTCGAACCCCTGCAACAGCGCACCATTTATTTTGCATTCCTTTTTCTTTCTACACACATAAAATGTGTCATTATCTATGTTTTTTTTGACATCGTGTCATTATCTATGTTGGTGTACTATTTTCTACTATCTCCGTCAATGTCAAAAATGAAATTACATTCCGGGACGGAGGGAGTGGTTTATATTATCCTGTGGGATCCACACGTCTGCCATAGCATGCACAGTTGACGGCAACAAACAACGGCCGGTAGAACTAACGGACGCTGTAGTAAAATGTGTCCTTATTTTTTTTTTTCTGCGGGTTAAATGTGTCCTTAACTTGGTTTACAACTTTTCCAGTTAGTGTATGATTTTATCATCTCGCTTCAAGTCAAATTGAGGTCTTTTACATACAACTCGTCGATATGACTAGCCACCGAACAACTCAAATTACAGTATCCATACATAGATAAGTCACAGAAGAATTCTAGATTAATCTTAACTCAACCGAAATATAGCAACATGGGACCGCATCTCTCATGATCATCATCTACATAATTTATTTCCGACAAGCATACTTGAATCTTGTAGTACGGGACTGGCCGGTCCTAACTCCTATTTGTGATGATATCTCCCGTCATGATGGCACTCCGCTTTGGTGATAGAAGGGCGACGTAGGGACCCCGGTCATATCAAGCACTAGGAGTAGTCAATCTTTTGCTTTGCCTGAATTAGATTAGCTCGAAGGCTTACTTCTTGAACCTGCAAACATAGACCCAAGAGTATTCAGTTGTGAGCTAGGAATACGTGTGAGCCTTTTCAAATTGAAAATTGAAAAGAAGTACTAGCATACAAGGCTAACGAAAATGCAAATGTGCACCACGCTGCATGCATGGATATGCACAACGCTAGTCATGCACTCACTCCCTTCTTTTAACACTAAAAATCTACAATGCACACCCTTCGCTGCAATGAACTCATTAATTTTATGGTATGAACATTTTTTTTTACCAACTAAGGTGGCAATTATGTTCCACACTGCCTCTGGACTCTAGAAGTTTGTTCATTCACATCAAGAAAATTCTCCCAAAAAGGCATAACAACTATCCACAAATAAAAGGTGTAACAACCATATTACTCTTATTGTAATAATTTGCTCGTGGAAATGCAAAAAAAATTAGAAATTGTTATCTATGTCTCGCTCAACTGAGAAAATAAATTAAGACAACTTTACAAATTTATTCACACAGAACTAAGCAAAAATGTTCACCATCTTGCAACCTTTTAGTAGTTTAGTGAGTGAAGATATAGTTTGCTTTCATAGTTCAGAACATGGAATCTTGCATGGGTCTTAACTTCGACTAAAAATAATAATAAAAATATGATGGTTGAGAAATAACAAAACCACATACTCGGTTAACAAAATATCATGCGAGGACAACTTTTAGAAATTTGTTCATGAAGAAATAAAAACGTGGAGTGCCGCGTGGATCCAGTGTTGGATCCGAAAAGTAAGAATTTCTCGGACGATCGAGAATCAGCAAAACAACGATCAAACACGGCTTTGTTCTGGTGGGACATAATAACCCAGCTTTGTTCTGGTGTGGGACATAGCCCAGAGGCCAGAGCTCAAGAACGTGGACCGTCTACCCACCTGGAGGTTAGTGACAATCCTGCACAGCCGCATGACCTCCTCGATCCCTGCCATCTCCTCCTGCATTGTCCTCGCGAGCTCGTCGACCGAGCTGCTGGTGACACTACCCTGAACGCCAAGCACCGGCGGCACACACAAAAGTTAGGGCCGAAACGACACGCAAAACTCTCTCGGTTACTCGTCCCTACTTGAAATTTGCACCGGCAAATACATGTAGGAACTGATGAATAAATGCATGTACCGTGGCATAGAACATGTCAGCCCTGGCTTTGATCTCATCCACGGTGCGCGCGCAAGCAAGCATGGTTTCGTGCAACAGCTCCAGGTTGGCCTGCATTTTTGTAGTAGTAGCTTATAACTTACCAACCGACCTGCTGTCGTGCTGCCATACATACACGCCAGGAGAAGTAAAAAATGTACGTGCGTTACGAGAGACAGCACGTACTCGGGCGCCGTCGGATAAGGGGAGGGAGGTGGAGGCGGCGGAGAGCACCCGGCCGAGGTCTGCCACAGCGTCGGAGTGCGGTTCTCCGAGCGTCTCCCATGCGACGAGGACGGGGAGCTGCGGGCGCAGGAGCCTGCCCAGCTTCACCTTCTGCCGCCACCGCTGCGCCACAATCCGCTTCGCCGTGTGGATGTTGCGCAGCTCGGCCACGCGCCGCCACACGTAGAGCAGCTTGCTCTGCATGCGGCCACGCCACGCACATCGGCGAGAAAAATGACCAGGTAATCGCATCACTACTAGTAGTACGTACGGTTAACGGTTGCACGTTGTAGTATAAAGAAACTGCATGCATGCGTCGGCGTGGCTCACCTCGGCGGCGTGGGTGGCGCGAGTCATGGCCTTCTCCATACGTGCGTTCGCGAGCCGCCATTGCATCAGCCGCGCGGTGAGCACGCGCGCCCGGTGCGCCACGTCCTCCTTCTTAGGCGTCGTCGCCGTCTTCCTCGGCACGCTCGGCCCTCTGCCGACGCCCTCGGAAGGCGACGACTGCCCGGTGCTCCGCCTACGCCTCGTCTGCTGATCCCAGGCACCCCTCGCAGCGAAGCCCGGCTCGGGTGACGACCTGCACGGGGACATCACCACAGTGTCCGCGCTGCGTCGTCGCGTCGTGTCCGCCGCGTCGTCGACGCCGGCGCTGGGCTTCCTGTAACCGAAGGATGCTGCCTTGCGGAGAGAGCGCACGAAGTTGGCGGTCGAGAAGGCCGGCGCGGCGCGGGAGGCCGAGCCGGGGCTGCGTGCTAGGCGGTGAGGTGACGCCATTGGGTGTCGCGTGGTGCTGGCACCGTTGGACTCCATGGACGACGATAATACGATCAAGGACAAGACAAAATTAATATATAGATGGAGAAAGCAACGAGGTGCCGGCGGCAAAACGGGGTTCAGAGGCCTGAATTGAGAGCTGCAACGCACATGCCGGTTCCCCTTGTTGTCGGATTAGCTACATTGGGGACATTTCAAAGGATGCATGCTAGCTAGTACAGTAGTCCGCACTTTATTAGGAGGGCAGATGGCTGGTGTACAGTTGGTGTTTATTCTGCTGTTTGGCTTAGAGCATCAGCTGAAAATGGACAAAACTGGCCATTTTCCGACACTTCAACACGAAATGGCTCTAGTCTGAAAATATTTCACAAAATGACCCTCTTTTGCATGACGCCCGGGGCTGGGGCGCCATGATAGAGAGCATGACGCCCCGGCCTAGGACGCCATGGTTGCGACATGTAGCATGGCACTATGCCAAATAGCACGGCGCCCTAGCCCGGGGCGTCATGCTATCTAGTATGGCGCCCTAGCCCCGGGCGTCATGCAAAAGGGCCATTTTATGAAATATTTTTAGACTGGGACCATTTCGTGTTGAAGTTTGGGAAAAGGGCCAATTTTGTTAATTTTCACATCGGCGGTGTATAGAGGCCACACTGCCTCTAAGGTGGCCCAATGGCAACCTCTTGGACTCTTGGTTGTTCATGTCGTGTCTCCGGTGGCCGAGCTCCATGTTAGTGTTGCGGATGGGCCGGAAGCAAACCCCTATGGTGGCTTCTCTTCTCGTGCTAGACCTTGCCAGCCGCCGTCAGTTGCGTCGGCTGCCTCTGGGAGCAGGGCCATCATCGAGGTCGTGGCTCTACTGTTGCTACTTATTTCCGAGTTTCAAGAGTTATGTGTGTAGAAATTATAGAATGGCCAAATATTTCTTGTTGTATTGTCGGTGTATTGAACTCATGCGGGTATATATAAAAGTACATGAGAGAGGGGTAGGCTTAGAGTACAAGGCAACATTATTTAAACCAATTTTATCTCTAATACATCTTTATCTCTAACTCTCAAATATGATATCTCTAACATCCCCCATCGGTCGTAAGGAGAGTGAAGCAGACAATTGCGACTGAATTAGAAGTCTTGCCTTTGTGTTGTCTTCTCTGCCGCGTCATCATCACTACATCTAATGGTTGATTGGTTGGAACCTAGGGCGGTGTTCGCGTCCCCTTCTGATGCCTTTGTCTCTCCTCTATTCTCTCCTGCAATTATATCAGGAGTGGTGTGGCGCTAGTGACGATGCGGATGTTGTTGACTGGAGTTTTTGCCGATGACTACATTACAAAATTTGCTCTATTTTACGATGTTTCATTTGTGTCTTGTATAACCCTTTCTGTCATGGAAAATAGGCTGGTGACTTTTGTTGGGGAACGTTGCATAAAATAAAATTTTCTACGTTCACCAAGATCAATCTATGAGTTCATCTATCAACGAGAGAGAGAGAGAGAGATGCATCTACATACCCTTGTAGATTGCGTGCGGAAGCGTTCAAGAAAACGGGGTTGAGGGCGTCGTTCTCGTCGTGATCCAAATCACCGGAGATCCTAGCGCCGAACGGATGGCCCCTCCGCGTTCAACACACGTATGGTCAGCGTGACGTCTCCTCCTTCTTGATCCAGCAAGGGGGAAGGAGAGGTTGATGAAGATCCAGCAGCACGACGGCGTGGTGGTGGATGCAGCAGGGTTCCGGCAGAGCTTCGCCGAGCTTCTGCGAGAGGGAGAGGTGTAGCAGGGGAGAGGGAGGCGCCAAGACTTCAGGGTGCGGCTGCCCTCCCTCCCCCTCCTTTATATAGGCCCCCAGGGGGGGCGCCAACCCTGGAGATGAGATCTCCCAAGGGGGGGCAGCCAGGGGGGTGGAGTGCCCCCCAAGGCAAGTGGTGCGCCCCCACCCTAGGGTTTCCAACCCTAGGCGCAGGGGGGCCCAAGGGGGGCGCACCAGCCCACTAGGGGCTGGTTCCCCTCCCACTTCAGCCCACGGGGCCCTCCGGAATAGGTGGCCCCACCCGGTGGACCCCCGAGACCCTTCCGGTGGTCCCGGTACAATACCGGTGGACCCTGAAACTTTCTCGATGGCCGAAACAGCACTTCCTATATATAATTCTTTTCCTTCGGACCCTTTCGGAACTCCTCGTGACGTCCGGGATCTCATCCGGGACTCCGAACAACTTTCGGTTTGCTGCATACTCATATTCATACAACCCTAGCGTCACCGAACCTTAAGTGTGTAGACCCTACGGGTTCGGGAGACATGTAGACATGACCGAGACGTCTCTCCGGTCAATAACCAATAGCGGGATCTGGATACCCATGTTGGCTCCCACATGCTCCTCGATGATCTCATCGGATGAACCACGATGTCGAGGATTTAAGCAACCCCGTATACAATTCCCTTTGTCAATCGGTATGTTACTTGCCCGAGATCCGATCGTCGGTATCCCAATACCTCGTTCAATCTCGTTACTGGCAAGTCACTTTACTCGTACCCTAATGCATGATCCCGTGACCAGACACTTGGTTACTTTGAGCTCATTATGATGATGCATTACCGAGTGGGCCCAGAGATACCTCTCCGTCATACGGAGTGACAAATCCCAGTCTCGATCCATGTCAACCCAACAGACACTTTCGGAGATACCTGTAGTGCACCTTTATAGCCACCTAGTTACGTTGTGACGTTTGGTACACCCAAAGCACTCCTACGGTATCCGGGAGTTACACGATCTCACGGTCTAAGGAAAAGATACTTGACATTGGAAAAGCACTAGCAAACGAACTACACGATCTTTGTGCTATGCTTAGGATTGGGTCTTGTCCATCACATCATTCTCCTAATGATGTGATCCCGTCATCAATGACATCCAATGTCCATAGTCAGGAAACCATGACTATCTGTTGATCAACGAGCTAGTCAACTAGAGGCTCACTAGGGACATATTGTTGTCTATGTATTCACACGTGTATTACGATTTCCGGATAATACAATTATAGCATGAATAAAAGACAATTATCATGAACAAGGAAATATAATAATAATCCTTTTATTATTGCCTCTAGGGCATATTTCCAACAGTCTCCCACTTGCACTAGAGTCAATAATCTAGTTACATTGTGATGAATCGAACACCCATAGAGTTCTGGTGTTGATCATGTTTCGCTCGCGGAAGAGGTTTAGTCAACGGATCTGCGACATTCAGATCCGTATGTACTTTGCAAATATCTATGTCTCCATCTTGAACATTTTCACGGATGGAGTTGAAACGATGCTTGATGTGCCTGGTCTTCTTGTGAAACCTGGGCTCCTTGGCAAGGGCAATAGCTCAAGTGTTGTCACAGAAGAGAGTGATTGGCCCCAGCGCATTGGGTATGACTCCTAGGTCGGTGATGAACTCCTTCATCCATATTGCTTCATGCGCTGCCTCCGAGGCTGCCATGTACTCCGCTTCACATGTAGATCCCGCCACGACACTCTGCTTGCAACTGCACCAGCTTACTGCTCCATGATTCAACATATACACGTATCCGGTTTGTGACGTAGAGTCATCCAGATCTGTGTTGAAGCTAGCGTCGACGTAACCCTTTACGACGAGCTCTTCGTCACCTCCATAAACGAGAAACATGTCCTTTGCCCTTTTCAGGTACTTCAGGATATTCTTGACCGCTGTCCAGTGTTCCTTGCCGGGATTACTTTGGTACCTTCCTACCAAACTTACGGCAAGGTTTACATCAGGTCTGGTACACAACATGGCAGACATAATAGATCCTATGGCTAAGACATAGGGGATGACACTCATCTCTTCTTTATCTTTTGCCGTGGTCGGGCATTGAGCCGAGCTCAATCTCACTCCTTGCAATACAGGCAAGAACCCTTTCTTGGACTGATCCATTTTGAACTTCTTCAAAATCTTATCAAGGTATGTGCTTTGTGAAAGACCTATGAGGCGTCTCGATCTATCCCTATAGATCTTGATGCCTAATATGTAAGCAGCTTCTCCAAGGTCCTTCATTGAAAAACACTTATTCAAGTAGGCCTAATGTTGTCCAAAAGTTCTATATCATTTCCCATCAAAAGTATGTCATCTACATATAATATGTGAAATGCTACAGAGCTCCCACTCACTTTCTTGTAAACGCAGGCTTCTCCATAAGTCTGCATAAACCCAAATGCTTTAATCATCTCATTAAAGCGAATATTCCAACTCCGAGATGCTTGCACCAGCCCATAAATGGATCGCTGGAGCTTGCATACCTTGTTAGCATTTTTAGGATCGACAAAACCTTCCGGCTGCATCATATACAATTCTTCCTTAAGATAGCCATTAAGGAATGCCGTTTTGACGTCCATCTGCCATATCTCATAATCATAGTATGCGGCAATTGCTAACATGATTCGGACGGACTTTAGCTTCTCTACGGGAGAGAAAGTCTCATCGTAGTCAACCCCTTGAACTTGCCGATAACCCTTAGCGACAAGTCGAGCTTTATAGATGGTAACATTACCATTCGCGTCCGTCTTCTTCTTAAAGATCCATTTGTTTTCTATCGCTCGCCGATCATCGGGCAAGTCTGTCAAAGTCCATACTTTGTTTTCATACATGGATTCTATCTCGGATTGCATGGCTTCAAGCCATTTGTTGGAATCTGGGCCCGCCATCACTTCTTCATAGTTCAAAGGTTCACCGTTGTCTAACAACATGATTTCCAGGACAGGGTTGCCATACCACTCTGGTGTGGAACGTGTCCTTGTGGACCTACGAAGTTCAGTAGCAACTTGATCCGAAGTACCTTGATCATCATCATGAATTTCCTCTCCAGTCAGTGTAGGCACCACAGGAACATTTTCCTGAGCTGTACTACTTTCCTGTTCAAGAGGTAGTACTTCATCGAGTTCTACGTTCCTCCCACTTACTCCTTTCGAGAGAAACTCTTTTTCCAGAAAGGATCCATTCTTGGCAACAAAGATCTTGCCTTCGGATCTAAGGTAGAAGGTATACCCAATGGTTTCCTTAGGGTATCCTATGAAGACGCATTTTTCCGACTTGGGTTCGAGCTTTTCAGGTTGAAGTTTCTTGACATAAGCATCGCATCCCCAAACTTTTAGAAACGACAGCTTAGGTTTCTTCCCAAACCATAATTCATACGGTGTCGTCTCAACGGATTTAGACGGAGCCCTATTTAAAGTGAATGTAGCTGTCTCTAGAGCGTATCCCCAAAATGATAGCGGTAAATCAGTAAGAGACATCATAGATTGCACCATATCCAATAGAGTGCGATTATGATGTTCGGACACACCATTACGCTGAGGTGTTCCAGGCGGCGTGAGTTGTGAAACGATTCCACATTTTCTTAAGTGCGTACCAAATTCGTGACTTAAATATTCTCCTCCACGATCTGATCGTAAGAATTTTATCCTTCGGCCATGTTGATTCTCTACTTCATTCTGAAATTCCTTGAACTTTTCAAAGGTCTCAGACTTGTGTTTCATCAAGTAGACATACCCATATCTACTTAAGTCATCAGTGAGAGTGAGAACAGAACGATATCCTCCGCGAGCCTCAACGCTCATTGGACCACACACATCAGTATGTATGATTTCCAATAAGTTGGTTGGTCGCTCCATTGTTCCGGAGAACGGAGTCTTGGTCATTTTGCACATGAGGCATGGTTCGCATGTGTCAAATGATTCATAATCGAGAGACTCTAAAAGTCCATCAGCATGGAGCTTCTTCATGCGCTTGACACCAATGTGACTAAGGCGGCAGTGCCACAAATATGTGGGACTATCGTTATCAACTTTACATCTTTTGGTATTTAGACTATGAATATGTGTAACATTACGTTCGAGATTCATTAAGAATAAACCATTGACCAACGGAGCATGACCATAAAACATATCTCTCATATAAATAGAACAACCATTATTCTTGGATTTAAATGAGTAGCCATCTTGCATTAAACGAGATCCTGATACAATGTTCATGCTCAAACTTAGCACTAAATAACAATTATTGAGGTTTAAAACTAATCCCGTAGGTAAATGTAGAGGTAGCGTGCCGACGACGATCACATCGACCTTGGAACCATTCCCGACGCGCATCGTCACCTCGTCCTTCGCCAGTCTCCGCTTATTCCGCAGCTCCTGTTGTGAGTTACAAATGTGAGCAACGGCACCGGTATCAAATACCCAGGAGTTACTACGAGTACTAGTAAGGTACACATCAATTACATGTATATCAAATATATCTTTAGTGTTGCCGGCCTTCTTGTCCGCTAAGTATTTGGGGCAGTTCCGCTTCCAGTGACCCTTCCCTTTGCAATAAAAGCACTCCGTCTCACGCTTGGGTCCATTCCTTGACTTCTTCCCGGCAACTAGCTTACCGGGCGCGGCAACATCTTTGCCGTCCTTCTTGAAGTTCTTCTTACCCTTGCCCTTCTTGAACTTTGTGGTTTTATTGACCATCAACACTTGATGTTCTTTCTTGATTTCTACCTCTGCTGACTACAGCATTGAAAATACTTCAGGATTAGTTTTCACCATCCCCTGCATATTGTAGTTCATCAGAAAGCTCTTGTAGCTCGGTGGGAGCAACTGAAGGATTCTGTCAATGACCGCCTCATCCGGGAGGTTAATGTCCAGCTGGGACAGGCGGTTGTGTAACCCAGACATTTTGAGTATGTGCTCACTGACAGAACTGTTTTCCTCCATCTTACAACTATAGAACTTGTCGGAGACTTCATATCTCTCGACTCGGGCATGAGCTTGGAAACCCAATTTCAGCTCCTCGAACATCTCATATGTTCCGTGTTGCTCAAAACGCTTTTGGAGCCCCGGTTCCAAGCTGTAAAGTATGTTGCACTGAACGAGGGAGTAATCATCATCACGTGACTGCCAAGCGTTCATAACGTCTTGGTTCTCTGGGATGGGTGCTTCACCTAGCGGTCCTTCTAGGACATATGCTTTCTTGGCAGCTATGAGGATGATCTTCAGGTTCCGGACCCAGTCCGAATAGTTGCTGCCATCATCTTTCAGCTTGGTTTTCTCTAGGAACGCGTTGAAGTTCATGTTGACATGAGCGTTGGCCATTTGATCTACAAGACATATTTTGCAAAGATTTTAGACTAAGTTCATGATAATTAAGTTCATCTAATCAAATTATTTAATGAACTCCCACTCAGATTAGACATCCCTCTAGTCATCTAAGTGTTACACGATCCGAGTCGACTAGGCCGTGTCCAATCATCACGTGAGACGGACTAGACATCATCGGTGAAAATCTCCATGTTGATCGTATCTTCCATACGACTCATGTTCGACCTTTCGGTCTCTGTGTTCCGAGGCCATGTCTGTACATGCTAGGGTCGTCAAGTTAACCCTAAGTGTTTTTGCATGTGTAAAACTGTCTTACACCCGTTGTATGTGAACGTAAGGATCTATCACACCCGATCATCACGTGGTACTTCGAAACGACGAACTTTAGCAACAGCGCACAGTTAGGGGGAACACTTTCTTGAAATTATTATAAGGAATCATCTTATTTACTACCGTCGTTCTAAGTAAACAAGATGCATAAACATAATAAAAATTACATGCAATTATATAGTAGTGACGTGATATGGCCAATATCATATAGCTCCTTTGATCTCCATCTTCGGGGCTCCATGATCATCTTCGTCACCGGCATGACACCATGATCTCCATCATCATGATCTTCATCATCATGTCTCCATGAAGTTGCTCGCCAACTATTACTTCTACTACTATGGCTAATGTTTTAGCAATAAAGTAAAGTAATTACATGGCGTTAAATCATTGACACGCAGGTCATACAATAATTAAGACAACTCCTATGGCTCCTGCCGGTTGTCATACTCTTCGACATGCAAGTCGTGATTCCTATTACAAGAACATGATCTCATACATCACAATATATCATTCATCATTCATCACAACTTTTGGCCATATCACATCACATAGCAATTGCTGCAAAAACAAGTTAGACGTCCTCTAATTGTTGTTGCATCTTTTACGTGGCTGCAATTGGGTTCTAGTAAGAACGTTTTCTTACCTACGAATAACCACAACGTGATTTTTGTCAACTTCTATTTACCCTTCATAAGGACCCTTTTCATCGAATCCGCTCCAACTAAAGTGGGAGAGACAGACACCCGCTAGCCACCTTATGCAACTAGTGCATGTCAGTCGGTGGAACCTGTCTCACGTAAGCGTACGTGTAAGGTCGGTCCGGGACGCTTCATCCCACAATACCGCTGAAGAAAAATAAGACTAGTAGTGGCAAGCAAGTTGACAAGATCTACGCCCACAACAAATTTGTGTTCTACTCGTGCAATAGAGAACTACGCATAAACCTGGCTCTGATACCACTGTTGGGGAATGTTGCATAAAATAAAATTTTCTACGTTCACCAAGATCAATCTATGAGTTCATCTAGCAATGAGAGAGAGAGATGAATCTACATACCCTTGTAGATCGCGTGCGGAAGCATTCAAGAGAACGGGGTTGAGGGAGTCGTTCTCGTCGTGATCCAAATCACCGGAGATCCTAGCGCCGAACGGGCGGCACCTCTGCGTTCAACACACGTACGATCAGCATGACGTCTCCTCCTTCTTGATCCAGCAAGGGGGAAGGACAGGTTGATGAAGATCCAGCAGCATGACGGCGTGGTGGTGGATGCAGCAGGGTTCCAATAGAGCTTCGTCGAGCTTCTACAAGAGGGAGAGGTGTAGCAGGGGAGAGGGAGGCGCCAAGACTTCAGGCTGCGGCTTCCCTCCCTCCCCCCTCCTTTATATAGGCCCCTAGGGGGGGCGCCGGCTGGAGATGAGATCTCCCAAGGGGGGCGGCGGCCAGGGGGGTGGAGTGCCCCCCAAGGCAAGTGGTGCGCCCCCACCCTAGGGTTTCCAACCCTAGGCGCAGGGGGGTCCAAGGGGGGGGGGGCGCACCAGCCCACTAGGGGCTGGTTCCCCTCCAACTTCAGCCCATGGGGCCCTCCAGGATAGGTGGCCCCACCCGGTGGACCCCCGGGACCCTTCCGGTGGTCCCGGTACAATACCGGTGGACCCCGAAACTTTCCCGATGGCCGAAACAACACTTCTTATATATAATTCTTTTCCTCCGGACCCTTCCGGAACTCCTCGTGACGTCCGGGATCTCATCCGGGACTCTGAACAACTTTCGGTTTGCTGCATACTCATATTCATACAACGCTAGCGTCACCGAACCTTAAGTGTGTAGACCCTACGGGTTCGGGAGACATGTAGACATGACCGAGACGACTCTCCAGTCAATAACCAACAGCGGGATCTGGATACCCATGTTGGCTCCCACATGCTCCTCGATGATCTCATCGGATGAACCACGATGTCGAGGATTTAAGCAACCCCGTATACAATTCCCTTTGTCAATCGGTATGTTACTTGCCCGAGATTCGATTGTCGGTATCCCAATACCTCGTTCAATCTCGTTACCGGCAAGTCACTTTACTCATACCGTAATGCATGATCCCGTGACCAGACACTTGGTCACTTTGAGCTCATTATGATGATGCATTACCGAGTGGGCCCAGAGATACCTCTCCGTCATACGGAGTGACAAATCCCAGTCTCGATCCATGTCAACCCAACGGACACTTTCGGAGATACCTGTAGTGCACCTTTATAGTCACCCAGTTACATTGTGACATTTGGTACACCCAAAGCACTCCTACGGTATCCGGGAGTTACACGATCTCATGGTCTAAGGAAAAGATACTTGACATTGGAAAAGCTCTAGCAAACGAACTACACGATCTTTTTGCTATGCTTAGGATTGGGTCTTGTCCATCACATCATTCTCCTAATGATGTGATCCCGTTATCAATGACATCTAATGTCCATAGTCAGGAAACCATGACTATCTGTTGATCAACGAGCTAGTCAACTAGAGGCTCACTAGGGACATATTGTGGTCTATGTATTCACACGTGTATTACGATTTCCGGATAATACAATTATAGCATGAATAAAAGACAATTATCATGAACAAGGAAATATAATAATAATCCTTTTATTATTGCCTCTAGGGCATATTTCCAACAACTTTTTCCGTCCGTCACCCCCACCGTCACCGAAGCGCCTTCATAGAAAATAAAATTTTGACGGTACCGTTTTTTTCGTCAGGCAAGATCACATTTTAGGTGATGCACAAAATAATGTCATCAATGGCTATTTTTGGTGATGGCACAAAATGTCCCGTATGATAGCCCAATCTGTCGCATAAGATCTTTTTTCTTGACGATAATCCATCACTTGTGATCATCCGCGGGTTTGACCGATCAATGATTCTTACAGGTGGGGCCAGCAGTTGCCGACGTGGCTTCTTCCATATGGGTCCGCCATGGGTTTTATCGCCAATGGTCCCGCTGGTAATAACTCGGCGTCAGTTTTGGTTGGTCAACGCTGCTAACATATGGGACAAGAGGATGCTGTTGTGGCTGCTTACAAGTGGGACCAGGCATCATTTTTTCGGTGACGATCTATCATTCTGACATATGGGCCCATTGTTGTGCTGATGTGGATATTGGCAGGCGGGTCCATACGTGGGTGACATGGCTTCATATATGTGGGACCATACGCCTGTGACAGTGTCCATAACCGTCCCAGTTTGTATGCACGGTCAATTTGTTTTATATTGCTAAAATTGGCGGGCATATATGCCAATTTTAATATGAATTTGTGCAAAATTTCAATTTGAATGCAAATTGAGTTGTCGCTGCTTTTATTAAATCGCAAACTTGACAATAGTCAAACAGACTGTCTGAGACATTACAATAACCAACCATGGTACAGGCTCACAGTATAAAATTAGACACATGACTCAGTTTCACGACATCGTGGCACCGCAACCCTGGCGATGTACCTAACCAGGGCATCAAGTTCATCTTGTCTCTTTTCGATAGCCGTAGTTTTCTCTTCCTTCGCATTCTTGATGACTGCAAGTTTTTCCTGCTGCTCTTGGAGGCCATTGTTGATAGATCAAATACGGTTGTGCTGATCAAACACCCCCAATTTCAGGTCATCAATGTCATCTTATTACTCTGGCAGGGCATTCTTGATATTTTCAAGTACTTTTTGCTGCTCTAGAAGGGCATTGTTGATAGATTCAACTTGACGTTGCGCATGTGGTAGGAGATGCTTCATAGCTTCACATTCTTGTTGTTACTCTACTACGGCCTTCTTGACAACTTCAAGTTCTAGTTGCTGCCATGCCAGGGCCTTCTTCATAGCATCTATTCATCATGCTGGTTTGTCAGGCCATGCTCGACTGCTACTGGTTCTTCCTATTGCACTGCCAGTGCACTGATGACTGGTTCATATTACTGTTTCTGGGGCAAAAGACTTACAGTAAGGCTATCATTTGAGCGCCCTAACTTTCCCTGTAGAAAAATACACATAGGTTACATCATATGGGAAAATTCCCAAAGCTATAGATGCAACTACCGCAATATACAGTTACATTGGTGAGCAAAGGTCAAAAGTAAGGAAGTGTTTACAGAAAAGTGTTGTCCTACTCACCAGGTGAATCCGATTTCTCTTTGATTTGCTTGAGCTGGTTAATACATATGCATTGAGAGACATGAGTTGTTTGAACTCTTGAAGTAGCGCATGTAGAGCCTTAGTCATCGCTTCCAGTCGATGACGATAATATTCCTGCCATAATATACTTGAAGGCATTAGAGTGCAGTGCACAATTTACATCCTGTGACACATGACAGAGAAAGTAAACATATCCTACCATAGGTGAAGAGTTTCCAATAACACTAACGGGTACATCTTTTGTACTGACTGGATCTGCATCTTTTTGTTCCCTTTCAGTGCCACATTCATTCAGTTCTTGATGGTGTGTACATCTAAGTGGAGGACCATGTGGTAGTAGATCTGATAAAGATGGGTAATCTGCCATATGACTAGAATACCAAGCTAGTAACTCGAGAAGCTTTTCGTGTCGATACATGTTCTTCTTCTTCATTCGGTCCATATGCTTGTCCCACTCTGTTGTTGATGTGTCAACATCTTCCGCATAACGATGATCAGTAGTTGACAGTAGGTGCAAAAAAAGACGACGATAATTTCAAATATCGGTGCCAAAATGAGTAAACACGTGCTTAATTACTCTAAGATCAAGTTAATGAAGTAGCAATAAGAACCCTAGCTGGATTCACCAGCAGTCTTAATCCAATTAAGAACCCTCAATTTCATTTCTTGTAAACACAACAACAACTTCCATATGGGAAACTAACTAGATTTGGTAATGTAAACACGTGTGCAAATTTGATGGGTTACCAGGGGAATAATAGTGAGATACAATGTAACATCCCAAAATTCTAAATTTTGGAATGTTATGTTAAATAAATAATTATGATTGTTCGATTGATTGTTTGTGTGATTGATTGATTGAAATTGAGTGAAATTTGAAACCTTATGAAAGTTTAAGCAAAGGGAATGAAACGACTTTCCCAAAACTTTCACTTTGATTTTTGATCCTTAGGAATTCAAATTCATTTCATCAAAAAACCCTAGAGTGAAGATGATATGACGTCTTCCATATACAGAAATAGAAAGGGATTTGAAAATGATTTGAATTCCCTTTAAAAATATTTCAAATTTAGAGACTTTGTGCTACTCAATGACTTTGACGAAAGAGGATAATAGGACTTCTTTAAATTATATGAAATATGAGTTGAAAGTCCCTTTGGTGGTATTTTGAAACCCACTTTCATTTCAGAGTTATTTGAAATTTCAAATTTCAAAACTTCTGGCAATATATTCAAAAAGAGTGAAGTAATATGAAACTTCAAATATTCAGAGGCATTTGAAATATTTTGGCCAAGGAAAACAGAAAAGGATTTGAAATTGGTTTGAAATTTAAATTGAAATCCAATTGGGAGTTATTTGGTTTTTGTTCAAATTATTTTTCTCCAACAATAATATATTTGGAAAATAGGGTAAAATGATTCCCTACAATAGAAAAACGGGGGAAAATGAATTTTAACTCATTTTAGTATTTTAAAAATAATTTTTATCGACTTTTAATGCAAGGGGGAAAACGGTTTGCCTTATTTGAATTTTTGTAGATTTTATTTGAACTTGAAAAATTGTTCATGATTTAGGACTTATTTTTTATAATTTTTTTGATATATTATATGCCTATATAATATATTTTTTATTTTGTTTCTATCCTTTATCTTTCTGTTAGCAAAACAAAAAAATTCAAACAGTGCCTGGCTGAAGCCCGACACTACTCTCTCTCACTCCCCAACCCAACTGCCCATTTCGGCCCAGCCCCTCGCTGACTCGAGCCGAATTCCTTAGGATCCAGCCACCGATCTTTTTTCCATCTGTCTCTCTCTCTCACTGCAGGCTGGACTCACTGCTCAATCCCCTCTCTCCCGCGACCGCCTTCCTTCTTCCCCTCCTCCTCTTTCCAAAAACTCACTGGCACCACCGTGGGCCGAATTCCCTCACGCTCCCCTTCCGTTCTGACCTCGCCCCTTGCCCCAAGAAACCCCTATAAAAGGAGGAGCGCCCCAATCGATTCCGCCCGTTTACTCTCACCCAGCCCCTCCCCGCTCGCTGCCATAGCTCGCCGGAGCACGAGCTCTGCCGCCCCGCCATTGCTACTGCAACACCCAACCCTGATCCCCTCGCCTCTCCCCAATCCCACCAACACACTCCCCTCAGTCCACCTGACCCCGCTGACGACTATCCTGAGCTCGTCGGCACCCGGTGTGCCAAAGCCGCCCACCACCGTACACCGTCGCTGCTGTCACCATCTCCAACGTCTCTTCCGTCTTCCCCGGCACCACTCGAGCCCACCGTCGTCTTCATCGAGCTCGTCTGCACCTACAAATCACCTTACCGGAGCCAAAGGACCACCGGAGATGCCCCTCCAACAACGCTCAAAGTCGCCGCCCTTGTTGAAGCTCCACCGTCGCCTAGGTAAGCACCCCTTCAAATCTCCACCGTTCGATCCAAGATCGATGGCTAGGTTTAGATCGCGTGTAGTTTTTTTTCAGCGAACCATTTTTCTATTCTGTTCGGTCAACTGCCCGTATGCATCTTTCGGCCACCTCTCTTGCCCACTCCCGTAGCGCCACGTGGCCTCTGTCCATTAGATAGGTTTTTCTTTTTTTTTTCTTTTTTTGTTTCATTTACAGATTTAGTTCTATTTTTAGAATTTCAATAGCTTTTAGGTTTTAAGTCCAAATTTAGTGATTATTTTTTAATTAGTTTGTAATTTCTTGAAGTTTCTGATGTTGCATTTAGTTTTCAAATTCGAAGAGTTTAAATGTGAATTATTTCAAATATGCTTCAAACACTGTTTTGGCTCTAGTTTGAATTCTAGAATAGATTTTGATTGATTCTTTTTGCTATTGTTTTGTTTATCCAGTAGCATATAGTGATTTATTTTTAGTTTATTTTAAATTAGTTTTATAGTAAAAACATTATTGTTTTTCTTATGTAGTTATTTTAGTCATTAAAATTTGGTTTTAAATTATTTTTAGTTAGTTATTTTTGTAGCTTTTACTCGTTGTTATATGTTTTTGTTGGGCTACTGTAGATAAATTTTTGTAGTTATTTATTAGTGTTTAGCTACTGTTTTGCTTTACTGTTGTTTGGTCATGAAATTGGGTAAATAGAATAGTTTTATTAGTTACAAAAGTAATTCTTTTTGTCACTTCAAGTTATCTTATTATTGTTTCTGTTATTTAGAAATAAATTAGTTTTTTTAAGTTTTTTAGTATTTTTAGTGTTGTCTTAGTGTTTTCCTACTTGCTGTAATTGCTTTAATTTTAAGCAGATAGTTATTATAGTTTTAAAATTAGAGCTTTTTGCTAGTTAATAATTTAGTGAATTACTTTCTGTTGTTTATTAGAATTTTATTTTCTTTGTTGTAGAAAATTTATTCAGATTAATTTAGTTTTGTTATGAGAGTACTAATTGATATTGTGTGAGTTGGGTTCTTCCTTGTTTTTTTTCTTTGAGATTCTCGTTGGAATTTTCTTAGGTTTTCTTTGACTTCATTATTGTTTTCTTTGTTGCTTTTTGATTGTTAGTATTGCTTGCTAGATGTGATTGCTTATGTGAATACTATGTTTGATTTTATAGATTTTCTTGGAGTGAAGAATAGTTCTATCAAGTTTCTGAGAACGTTAATATCTTCATCAACTTACCAGGTGTGGGAGTCCTGGACTAGGCGGTCCTCGGGCGTCCGGTCGGTTGATGTGGGCCGGACTAATGGGCCGTCAAGATACACGACAAAGGATATCTCTCGTGTCCTGTGGGGATTCCTGTATGCGTGGATGGCAAGTATAGGTGTCTGGATATCTTATTCCTTTCTGTAAAACTGACTTTGTACAATCCTAAGCCCCTCCGATGTCTATATAAACCGGAGGGTAGATCAGAGGCAGGATCACAACATTGCTAGGCTAGCTATTCTAGGGTTAGACGAATCGATCTCGAGATAGATCAACTCTTGTAACCCCTATACCCTGAAATATAATCAAGAAAGAGTAGGGTTTTACCTCCATTAAGAGGGCCCGAACCTGGGTAACACTGTGTCCATTGTCCATAGTTACCATTGGTCCTCGGACGAATAGCTTGGGCCCCCAAACCCAAGATCTGCCGGTTTTGACACTGACATTGATGCTTTCATTGAGAGCTCCGATGTATCATCGATAGAAGGATCAATGACTCACCTCTTCATCAACAATGATGTTGCGTCCAGGGAAACCTTTCTCCCTGGGCAAGTCTTCGTGTTTGGTGGGTTTGTGCTTCGTGCCAATTCGATCGGCCGCCTCGAGCAGGTCGAGAGTTATGCCCCCGTCCACCAGATCAGATCTGGAAACCTGAACTATGTTGCTGACATCCGAGGAGATCTGGTCTTCGACGGGTTCGCAGCCCCGGCTGCCGCTCTGTGTCCCCGTTAAGGAGACTCTACGGATCCCCAGTTAGATCTCGTACAGGGGTCAACACCCATACCCACCTCGGCCTTAGATCCATGGCAGATCTCGCTGTCCGAAGACGGGAGCGTGAGCCCCGCCGGACTTTCTTCCCCTTGTGGAACTCCCGACTGAAAACCCAGATGCAATCTTAGACTTGGCTCTAAGCAACCATCCCGAATTGCCGAGGTCTGCACTCAGTGGGTCCGATTATGTGTTCCATGCCGAACTCATCCCAGCGGATCCGTAGTTCCCGGTCCCACTTTCGCTCCTTGATGAAGCATTGGACTTAATGCAGTCTCTCGCCATCACGGAGGCTTTGCCTCCGAACTGTACCCAGCTCGGGTTGGGGTCTGAGAGCGGGGAATTTTAGGCCCCACCAACCACCCACTTGATAGCCACTATCGAAGACTTAACCGACATGCTAGACTATGCGTCTGAAGACATCGATGGGATGGACGACGATGCCGACGCTGAACCAAGCCAAGTCCCACTCGTCACGGGGCATTGGACGACCACCTCAACCTATGATGTGTACATGGTGGACACTCCGGATAAAAAGAACGACGAGGATAACCCGAGCCTAGATGAGAACAAACCCATCGATAAACCACCAAAGCGCCGACGTCAGCAGCGCCGCTCACAATCGCGTGGGGCGAGGGATAGCAATACCGGCACCGGAGATAATGAGACCCCGGACGATGCCGAAGATCCCGAATACCCTGTCGAGCCCACGTCCAAACAGGACAAAAGGGAAGAGGGTGAATATAGCCCCAGACACATGGACAACAAAGATGCGGAGGACAACAATTATATGCCAGAATCCAAAGAGGAGGTTAGCCTCAGAGATGAAGACTTCATCATCCCAGAGGAGCCCCTCGGTCAAGAACGCTTCAAGTGACAACTCATTGCTACAGCCCGGAGCCTGAAGAAGAAGCAGCAGCAACTCAAAGCCGAATAAGATATGCTGAATGAAAGGTGGACTAAGGTCCTGGACGCTGAGGAATACGACCACGAGTGAACTGTTAAAAGTTACCCTAAGCACAAGGTGCTGCCACAATTCGATGATGAAGCCCTTGAGCCAATACCGTCGAAATATAATCAGGCAGGCCAACTGGACTGACCACCACTTGGGTGGGACAAAATGGCGTATCAAGCCGAGCACCAACCCGCACCCCCTCGCCGAAGAGGCAGGAAGACGGCAGCCGCGGAATACATGTACGACTTACAACGTGACATAGCCAATAAAGCTGGGCAGACCGGATCAATCTATGGATCAAGGGGCCGCGCCCCGGCACGAGACAATGGATATGAAGCCCATCATGATGACTGTTACTATGTTGGGGATTAGAACCGAACTCAGATGTCAGCCGATCTCCGCCACGACATTGCTCGATATAGAGGAGCTGCACACCCCCTATGCTTCACCGATGAGGTCATGGAACATCAATTTCCAGAAGGGTTTAAACCCGTAAACATTGAATAGTACAATGGAATGACGGATCCGGCCGTCTGGATTGAATATTTTCTTCTGCACATACACATGGCTCGAGGAGATGATCTCCACGCCATCAAATATCTTCCACTAAAGCTAAAAGGACCAGCACGACATAGGCTAAATATCCTCCCTATAAAACTCCATTGGAACCCGAGAAGACCTGGAAGATGCTTTTAGGGATAACTTTTAGGGCACTTATGTCCGCCCGCCGGATGCTGACGACTTGAGTCACATAATTCAGCAGCCAGGCGAATCAGCTCCCGAGCTTTGGAATCGTGTCTTAACTAAGAAGAACCAGATCGTAGACTGTCCGGACGCTGAAGCCTTAGTGGCCTTTAAACACAGCATCCGTGACGAATGGCTCGCCCGACACCTTGGGGAGGAAAAGCCGAAGACCATGCGGCCTTAATGACACTCATGACCCGCTTCTGTGCGGGCGAAGACAGCTGGTTGGCTCGTAGAAGCAACAGCTCGAGTGACCCCGACACTTCAGAGGTATGGGATGGCAATGGTAAACCTCGCCGCAATAAAAACAAACGTTAGAACAATAACAACGACGATGCAGACGATACGGCAGTCAATGCTGGATTCAACCTAAGTCCGGTCAGCGGAAGAAACCTTTCAAAGGCAACAAAGATGGGCCATCTAGCTTATATAAAATCCTCGAGAGGCCCTGTCAGATTCATGGCACACCCGATAAGCCTACAAACCACACCAATAGGAATTTTGGGTTTTCAAACAACCGGTAAGATAAATACCGAACACAAGGGAAAAGGGCCTCCAAGCGAAGACGATGACAAGCCCCGTCAGCCGAACACCGAGGGTCAGAAGCAATTTCCCCCCGAGGTGAAGACAGGGAACATGATATATGTCACTCATATCCCCAAAAAGGAGTGCAAACGCGCCTTAAGGACGTCTATGCCGTAGAGCCTGTCGCCCCCAAGTTTAACCCATGGTCAGCTTGTCCGATCATGTTTGATCGCAGCGACCACCCAACTAGTATCCATCACGGGGGTTCGGCCGCCCTGGTTCTTGATCCAATCATTGACGAATACCACCTCACTAGAGTCCTCATGGATGGAGGAAGCAGCCTTAACCTGATCTATCAAGATACTGTCCGTAAGATGGGGATCGACCCATCATGAATCAAGCCTAGTAACACTACCTTTAATGGTGTGATACTAGGAGTGGAGGCCCGTTGTACGGGGTCAATTATGCTGGAGGTAGTATTCCGCTCCCCAGATAACTTTCGTAGCGAAGAGTTAATCTTCGACATCGTCCCCTTCCTCAGTGGCTACCATGCACTGCTTGGAGGAACTACCTTCGCCCGCTTCAATGCAGTCCCACACTACGCTTATTTGAAGCTTAAAATGCCTGGACCTCATGGAGTTATTATAGCCAATGGTAATATGGAGCTCTCACTCCATACCGAAGAGCACACTGCGGCCCTTGCGGCCGAAGTATATGGCGGCCTTATCAAGCCGAACAATTTGCCGGCCAATAAAGCCAACGACGCATCCAAACAAGCCCGGTCCATGCGTAATAGCGATATATCAACGGATCCGGACCTTGATTAGCAGTTCGGCCTCCACCGACCGCCCCACCAGGTTGCGGCTTATGTACCGTGCATACATAATTACACACTAAAGGTACCTTGGGCAGCGCCGGAGGCACACTGCGGAAAAGGTCCATTGTATGGTTGACCATATTAGGACCGTGTCGGTGTCAAAACTGGTAGATCTCGGGTAGGGGGGCACAAGTTGTGCGTCTGAGGATCAATAGTAACAATGGAGAAGGGACACAGTGTTTACCCAGGTTCAGGCCCTCTTAATGGAGGTAATACCCTACTCCTGCTTGATTATATTCGATGGTATAGGGGTTACAAGAGTTGATCTACCACGAGATCGATTCGGCTAACCCTAGATAGCTAGCCTAGCAATGTTGTGATCCTGCCTCCGATCTAACCCTCCGGCTAATATAGACACCGGAGGGGCTTACGATTGTACAAAGTCGGTTTTACAGAAAGGAACAATATATCCGGACACCTATACTTTCCATCCACGCATGTGAGAGTCCCCACCAGACACGAGGGATAATATTCTATCTTGTATCTTGACGGCCCATCTGTCCGGCCCACATCAATAGACCGGACGCCCGAGGACCCCCTAATCCAGGACTCCCACAGTAGCCCCTGAACCAGTCTTCAATGATGATATATTTGGTGTTTAGATTGTCTCCGGCATTGCAAGGCGTGTTCCTTTGAAGAATACACATTGGCTTTCCTCTGTAAAAAGAAATGTATCCAGCTTTTCGCAATAAACACAACCCTTAGCCGCGAAGGCAGGATATATAAAAAAATGAGAACATCGTCTTTTACGGACAACTCTTTCGACGAAGCTTCAGACTCGACCCCTCATCATTTTGAACCATTTTCACACCTCGCGTTCCGTGCTTCAAGGTCACGCCTCATTGGCACGTCCTATCAAAACAGAGATCGTGCCCACTTAATACGGGATTGCGTGTCAATGATATTTGGGTAATCCAACTGTTTGTGGTGCACGCATCCATCGGGAACAGGCAAGATTCAAGGAACGAGTGGGGGCGGTTGGTATTTTTACTGCCTATAAGAGGCCAAGGGACCCCCACTTTCCTCCCCACGACTTCATATCTCCTCAGCCTTCGAATCTCCCAAGCTTTTGTGCGCTCGCAAAGCCTCCATCTTTCTCACCACCACCACCACCGACTCCAACCATGCTCAGAGCTGGCTCCAATGGCAACTGGGAGGCCTCCTCCGTGATGGAGGAGAACATAGCAGATCTCCGGAGTGCGGGGTACCTCACTGCCGATATCAAGCATCAGATTCCCTCTGAAGGTCAAGTCCTTCCCACTCCAGAGCCCGGCAAACGGGTTGTCTTCCTTCCCCATTTCCTTAGAGGGCTACGTTTCCACTCCACCCACTCGTCCGCGGACTTATGTACTACTACTGGTTAGATTTCCATGATCTAGCCCCAAACTCATTTCTCCACATATCAGCGTTCATAGTCATGTGTGAGGCCCTCCTCCGCGTCCGGCCACACTTCGGCTTATGGCTCAAGGTCTTAAATGTGAAGCCGAAGGTGGTCGATGGGCAACTCACAGACTGTGGCGGGGATATGATTAGCAAGCTGTCGAACACCACTTGTCCCAAGTTGGCCTTCGTGGAGACCATGAAGATCTGGCAACAGGAGTGGCTCTACATCATCGAGCCATGCCGCCCCAACTGGGCGGCCGTTCCGGAGTTCAGATCCGGACCCCGCATGAGGCTCACTTCCTGGAATGAGAAGGGCATAGACTGGGGGTCCCGGACGGAGGTGCTGGCACTGCAAACACGCATCACTAACGTGCTGGGAAAGAACGTTGGTCTAACCAACGTGATACAAATCATGCTTTCCGCCGCATTCTCCCCTATGAGCGCCGGGCTTCCCCCATGTGGGAATTCAGCCAGAGTATCCGTGGGCGCTACAACACTTCTTCGACGCCACACACGAGGGGATGTGGAAGCTGCTTTTTAAGGCGCAAAAGAGCAGCTGGCCCATGGAAACTGCAGATATCGACATAAACATCGCGTATCCTGCCTCTCCAGTAAGTATTTGATTTCTCCGAAGACATATCTAGTCACATGTATATACACACGTATTCGGTCTATGCCGAATTCAACAACTCGTCTTTTGTTACAGGGTTGGACCAAGAAGTCGGAGTGGATCAAGTGTCCAGCTCCATTGCCTGAAAACCCAGTCACTCCTCAGCTGGAGAAGATACTGGTCCCGGCACCTTATCAGCCGCCAGAGAAGAAGGCCAAGAAGAAGAACAAGGGTCCAAGAATGGGCCCCACCGCAAGGGCCCTCTGGCAACAGTGTCCGGAGAGGCCAAGCCCGTCTCCTATTGTGAGGAAGACGAGGACGAAGAAGAGGAGGAGGAGGATGAGGAGGTGGAGAGCGACTCCCCCCTCAGGACGAGGAGTGGGAAGAGGACGGCCCCCGAGGACCTAGAGGGGGTGACGCTGAAGAAAGGGCGAGTGGTCCTCTCGGATAGTTCGGACACAGAGTCCGAACACAGTCCAGGGCGGGCCCAAAGGGAGAAGCCGTTGGCCAAGACATAAGTATTAGAAACTCACTCATTCAGTTATCTTTTTAATCTAACTTCGTCATGCTCATCCTCCTTTGTACTTTTTAGCCCTCCACGCGAGATCCCAATCCCCTCTTCTTCTACGGGGAACTCTTTAGCCACCGGGGAGGCGAAGAGTGACGGCCCATCTTGCTCCCTCTCTCCCCCTGCCATGGAGGACACTGAGGTGTCGTCCCAAAGGCCATCTCCTGGCCGGGGTGGACGAGAAAGTGCAGAAATCGCCCGAGGACAACACCTCGGGCGTTGTAGAGCGAGGCACAGCGATCCCAGCAACCATCAAGGGTGGAGGACCTCAGCAGTCCGGACCCTTGCCGAACACCGTCTCGGAGACCAGTACGACACCGGGTTCGGACCAGCATCCCCCTTCGAGGAGGGCGGAGGACCAAGAGCTCCGTCGGTGGCCTTTGTCAACCCGGAGGCCGCTGATAGTATGCGGGAGGCACTGGAACGTGCCTCCGTTGTAGAGAAACACCGCACCCTTATGGGTGCGGCTATGGAAAAGGTTCAGTCTGCAAAGAGAAGGCTGACTGAAGCCTTCCACAGCCTGCTAATAGGTTTCGAGGTAGGCGGTGTAATATTTTTCATAAGTATTCCATGTATGTATGTGTGAGGCGGAGCCTATGTGTAGACAGTAGCCCCTGAGTCTCTGTCCGGATTAAGACAATCCGAACAGAGGATCATAAACAAGTATGTCATGCACTGTTTTTTATATCTAACAGGCTTCGAAGATGGCGGCTATTGCCCAGGCCATGGAAATTGCCGAGCTCAATCGGAAGCTCCAGCTGTGTGATGAGGAACTTGACCGTACCAACAAATGGTTCGAAGAAACCCAAGGTGTGCGGTGTGTCAGTATATCCAGGAATTATGTTTATGCGCAGTCAATTTGAAATGGACTAAGAATGTTATGAATATACTCACAGTTGGCACAGCCGAGGTCGAGTCCCTCAAGGGCACCCTTGCCAAAGCCAAGAAGAAGGCAAAGGGCAGCAAGGTGTCCGCGGACAAGGCGGCCAAGGCTCTAGAGGAAGAGCAAACCACCCGCCGAAAACACGAGGCGCGGGTGGAGGAAATAGAGCAAGAGCTCAAGGACGCCATCGCAAGGTGTGAGTCCTTGGAGAAGAAGAGTTCGGAGCAGGCTTCCGAGCTCACCAAAGCTCTCGAGAGTCTGAAGGAGGCCCTGGTTGATGCCCAGGGCGCTTGCCAGGAGATACAAGAGGTGAAGCAGATTGCGGCTGGTAAGGCCTTTATCATGCACAATAGATATAGTAGTAAGAGGTATATTTTACTAACCAGAGTTTGGAGTTCTCCAGGCGCCTTTGCTGATTTGCCGAGGAGCATTTTGGATGCCGCCGCATTCTTTCGAGCCGAAGAGGGGAGCTCGATGGAGAAGTTATTCTGGTCGCAGTATCTTGCGCTAGAACTTCCCGTGGCCCTGAGCGACCATCTGAAGCAGCTGTCCGAGCTGCATAGGGTGGTGGACTGGTCATGAAGGATGTTATAATCCACTTGTGGCCAGCCGGTCCCATCCCGAATAGTCACTTAGGACTCGTACATCGGCTAGTGGAGGTGCTTCCTTGGATTTATGCCCTCAAGCAGTCGTCCTGTATTGAGGGTGCTCGGATGGACTTTGCCTGTGTCAAGGTGCAGTGGGCAAATATGAAGGCCGTCGAAATTGCTACCACAGGGCCGCCTGAGGGGAAAGAGCACTAGCGGCTGAAGAAGTACTTTGAAGAGGTCCTTGAGGGAGCCCACCTTGTGGAGGGGTAGTGTTCGAAGGATGTCATCTTTGAGTAGTTGAGTCCGGTTTGTAAGAGTCATGAAATGAACTCATTGTGTATGATATCTCTGGTTTAGTTTATCCTCCTATTTTGCTATTTACATATCTGAAAGTTTACCAGTCGTTGGCTTCAGCCCCCATGTAAATATTACAAGGGTGTTCATGATCGCATGACCGCACTTAATTCAATGTTTTGGTCCAATGTAGGAGGCGTCTTGCAAAAGTGAACGAGGCAATCAGACTATGCTACTTTAGCACTTTCACTTAGCCATAAGAGTCCATTGGTGGCACTAAGTACTAGCCCCTTGTTGCATCCTCGGCGATCTGGAGTATGGCGCCTTTGCAATGCGGCTAGTCAAAAACCCAGCCCCTCGTATGACACGGCATAAATCGCGAGCGATTCATAGTGTAACATTAAGTTGCCTGATCACTGACCCGCTCTCGCTTACCATGACAGTCAGTTTTCGGCTTTCTCTACTGAGGTACTTAACCGGACGAACCAAAAATACAATCGCAGTAGTTCTCCCTTTACTACCTTAGCTGAACTTTTGAAACGTGTGTTAGACCTTTGAAACGTGGTTTGCAGGCTTACCGGGGACTTCCAA
The DNA here is from genome assembly GCF_018294505.1 of Triticum aestivum. Classification (NCBI taxonomy): domain Eukaryota; kingdom Viridiplantae; phylum Streptophyta; class Magnoliopsida; order Poales; family Poaceae; genus Triticum; species Triticum aestivum. The sequence goes on along the minus strand of NC_057795.1, from coordinate 314,307,937 downwards.
ACTATGATTTCTAGGCCATTTGTTAGACTTTCCCTTATGTAAAATTTCTTCTTCTCGGGCATGTAATATGACCTTAATATTGAACGGCATTGCCTGTCATCAGTGTATCAATAAAGATATAAGGGATACCGATGATTATTACCTTCTTGGTTGCGTTTCGGTATTTTCCTTGTCATCTGTGCTCCCCCTTACGTCCGACTGACACACGTGGTTCGACACGGTAATCATACTAGGGGCTGTATTCAGCCCCCCAAAATTCTTAAGTCCGAACACCTATAGGGAACTTTTCAGCGTCCCGGATATAGCGTTATATGCATCAGCTCCGAATCATGTCTTTGGTATATAGTTGGGTTGCCCGGCTCTTGTGTTTGCCACCTTACGTTTCAAAAGTTCAGCTAAGGTAGTAAAGGGAGAACTACTACGATTGTATTTCTGGTTCGTCCCGTTAAGTATCTCAGTAGAGAAAGCTGAAAATTGACTGTCATGATGGGCGAGAGCGGGTCAACAATCCGGTGACTTAGTGTTATACTATGAATCGTTCGCAATTTATGCCGTGTTATAGGAGGGTCTGGGTTTTCGACTAGCCATGTTGCAAAGGCGGTGCACTCCGGATTGTCGTTCATGCAATGAGGCGCTAGTCTTAGCGCCACCAATGGACTCTTATGGCTAAGTGAAAGTACTAAAGCCGCATAGTCTGATTGCCTAGTTCACCTCGCAAGACGCCTCCTACACCGGACCAAGACGTTGGATAAAGTGCGGTCATGCGTTCCCGAACACCCCTGTAATATTTACGTGGGGGCTGAAGCCGACGACTAGTAAACTTTCAGACATATAACAACAAAATAGGAGGATAAACTAATAATAAAGCATAATCATAACTATCATACACCATGAGTTTATTACATGAATCTTACAAGCTGGACTCAACTAATCAAAGATGACGTCCTTCAAACACTGGCTCTCCATAATGCGGGCTCCCTCGAGGACCTCGTCAAAGTACTTCTCCGGCCGCTAGTGCTCTTTCCCTTCAGGCGGCCCTGTGGTGGCAATTTCGGTGTCCTTCATCTTTTCCCACTGCACCTTGACACGGGCAAAGGCCATCCGGGCACCTTCCATGCCGGATGACCACTTGAGGCCATCGATCCGAGGAAGTTCCTCCACCAGCCTCTTCACGAGTCCGAAGTGACTGCTAGGGATGGATTCAGCCAACCACAAGCGGATTATAACATCCTTCATGACCAGTCCAGCCACCCTGTGCAGCTCGGACAACTGCTTTAGCTGGTCGCTTAGGGGCACTGGAAGTTCTAGCACAAGGTACTACGACCAGAACAAGTTCTCGTCGAGCTTCCCTCTTCGGCTCGGAAGAATGGAACGGCATTCGCAATACTCCTCGATAGATCGCAAAGGCGACTGGAGAACTCCAAACTCTGGTCAGTAAACTATATCTCTTACTAGTATATCTACTCTGCATGACAAAGGCCTTACCAGCCGCAATCTGCTTCGCCTCTTGGATCTCATGGTGAGCACCCTGGGCATCAACCCGGGCCTCCTTCAGGCTCTCAAGAGCTTTGGTAAGCTCGGAGGCCTACTCCGAACTCTTCTGCTCTAAGGACTCGCACCTTGCGATTGCATCCTTGAGCTCCTTCTCGACTTCCACCACCTACGCCTCGTGTTTTCAGCGGGTGGTTTGCTCTTCCTCTAAGGCCTTGGCCGCTTTGTCCGCGGCCACCTTGCTCACTTTCGCCTCCTTCTTGGCTTGGTCAAAGAGCGCTCTTGAGGGACTCGACCTCGGCTGCGCCAACTATGAGTGTATTTATAACATTCTTAGTCAGCTTAAAATAGACTAAACATGCATATAATTTTCGGATATACCGAAATGTCGCATACCTTGTTGATGCTATCAAGTTCCTCATCTGATAGTCGAAGCTTCTGATTGAGCTCGGCAATTTCTGCGGCTTGGGTAGTAGTCGCCAGCTTAGAAGCCTGTCAATTAACACATACAATGCATTATATACTTGTTGATGATCCTTTGTTCGGATTGTTTTAATCCGGTCAGAGTCTTAGGGGCTACTATCTACACATGGGCTTTGCCTCACACATACATATATACAAAATACTTGCAAGGAATATTACGTCGCTTACCTTGAAGCCTGTTAGTAGGCTGTGAAAAGCTTCGGTCAGTCCGCTCTTCGCAGACTGAACCTTCTCCATAACCGCACCCATAAGGGTGCGGTGCTCTTTCACGATGGAGGCACGTTGCAGTGCCACCTGCAGAATGTCGCCGGCCTCCAGATTGATAGAGGCCACCGAGGGAGCTCCTACTCCTCCTCCCTCTTTTGAAGGGGGGTGTTGGTCCGAACCCGGAGCCGTACTGGTCTCCGGGATGGTGTTCGGCGAGGGCCCGGACTGTTGAAGCCCCCCACCCTCGATGATTATGGGGGTCGCCGTGCCCCGCCCCACAACGTCTGAGGTGTTGTCCTCGGGCGCCTTCTAGACAGTCTCGTCCGCCCCTCCCCGGCTAGGAGATGGCCTTTGGGGTGACACCTCGGTGTCCTCCATGGCAGGGGGAGAGAGAGGGCGTGAGATGGGTCGTCACTCTCCGCCTCCCCAGGGGCCAGAGAGTTCCCCGTCGAAGAAGAGGGGATCGGGATCTTGCGGAGGGCTAAAAAGCATAAAAGAATTGGGCATGAAAGAGGCAGATTAAAGTGGCAATTAAGAGGGTAAGTTTTAGACACTTACGTTTTGGCTAGGGGCTTCTCCCTTTGGGCCCTCTCTGGGCTATGTCCGGACTCCGTGTCCAAACTATCCAAGAGGATCACCCTCCCCTTCTTCGGCGTCGCTCCCTCCAGGTTCTCGGAGGCTGTCCTCTTTCCCCTCCTCGTTTTGAGGGGGGATTCGCTCTCCACGTCCTCTTCCTCCTATCCCTCCTCCTCTTCGTCTTCGTCTTCCTCGTGAGAAGAGACGGGCTCGGTCTCTCCGGACACAGCTTCGGGAGGACCTTTGTAGCGGGGCCCGTTCTTGGCCCCCTTGCTCTTCTTCTTGGCCTTCTTCTCCAACAGCTGATAAGGCGCCAGGACCAACATCTCCTCCAGCTGAGGAGTGATTGGGTTTTCAGGCAGTGGAGTCAGGCACTTGATCTGCTCTGACTTCTTGGTCCAGCCCTGTAACGAAAGATGGGTTGATGAGTTTGGCATAGATCGAAAGTATATATATAAACTAGGTATGTCTTAAGAGATATCAGATACTTACTGGAGAGGCCGGATACACGACGTTGAGGCTGATGTCATTGGTCTCCATGGGCCAACTGCTCTTCTATGCCTTGAAAAGCAGTTTCCACATTACCTTGTGTGTGGTGCCGAGGAAGTGTTGTAGCGTCTGCGGATCCTCCGGCTTGAATTCCCACATGGGGAAGTCCGGCACTGGCAGGGGAGAATGCGGCGGAAGAGCATGATCTGGACCACATTGATTAGACCAACATTCTTCCCCAGCACATTGGTAATGCGCATCTGCAGCGCCAGCACCTCCGTCTGGGACCCCCCAGTCAAGGCCCTTCACGTTCCAGGAGGTGAGCCTCATGGGGGTTCTGGATCTGAAATCCGGTATGGCCGCCCACTTAGTGCGGCACGACTCGGTGATGTAGAACCACTCATGTTGCCAGATCTTCATGATCTCCATAAAGGCCCCCTTGGGCCATGTGGTGTTCGGCAACTTGCTAATCATAGCGTTGCTGCAGTCCACGTGCTTCGGGTCGACCACCTTCGTCTTTATGTTGAAGACCTTGAGCCATAGGCCAAAGTGTGGGTGGACGCGGAGGAGACCCTCACACACGACGATGAACGCCGAGATGTGGAGGAATGAGTTTGGGCTAGATCGTGGAAATATAGCCCATAGTAGTACGTGAGTCCCCGGACGAATGGGTGGAGTGGAAAAGCTAGCCCTCTAAGGAAGTGGGGAAGGAAGACAACCCGTTCGCCGGGCTCCGGAGTGGGAATGACTTGATCTTCGAGGGGAAGTTTGTTCTTGATATCAGCGCGAGATACCCCGCGCTCTGGAGATCTTTTATTTCCTTCTCCGTCACGGAGGAGGCCTCCCACTTGCCTTTGGAGCCAGCTTCGACCATGGTTAGAGTAGGTGGTGGTGGTGGTGAGAAAGATGGAGGCTTTGCGGGCATAGAGAGCTTGGGAGATTGGAAGACTGAGGAGATGTGAAGGCGTGGAGAGGAAAGTAAGAATCTATTGCCCTCTTATAGGTAGTAAAAATGCCAACCGCCCCCCTTGATCATGCCTTGAATCTCGCCTATTCCCAATGAGGGCGTGCACCACAAATGGTTGGATTACCCAAATATCATTGATGTGCGATCCCGCATTAAGTGGGCATGATCTCTGTTTTGATAGGACGTGTCAATAAGGCATGGCCTCGAAATGCGGAACACGGGGTAGCAAAACGGTGCAAAATGCCGAAGGGTCAAGTCTGAGGCTTCTTCGAAAAAGTTGTCAGTAAAAGACAACTCCGAGATATGTGAGTTTAGTGCCACCCTTTTTCATCAATCCCTCCAGTAGTGAATTCAATCCTTGTAATTGAGTAGTATGCATGAGGTAGGAACCCATCACCCCGTTACCAAGCCCGGGACGTTGTTTAGTTTTGGTGCTACACTGTTAGTAGACGGTGTTTGGTATGAGTGTTCGAGAGTGGTATGAGAATGGAGGACTCTACGTCAATGACGACAACTACATGATGTCAATTGCAAGGACTGCATCTTCAAGGCCTCAAGACTTCAAGACTCGAGACAGGAATTCAATATACCTCTGGGTGGAGAATGGTTAAGAAGGGTACATATGGTGCGTCCAGTACTGAGTGATTCCGGAGAAGCGTCATGATATCATGTGGAAAGCTCCACACATGTTCAAAGAGACGGAAGAAAACTTCATGCCCCGAAGCTTATCTATGTAACCGCAAGTAACTATGGGCTCTGGCTTGGTTGTCCTTAGCTGTGACTCTGGCTGGGACAGTGGTAGCAGATGTAGAACTACGTTAGGATTGGATGGGCACTCGACAGTGGTCAGAGGAACTCTTTCGAAGACCATGTTTGGATCGTCTTGTTCTCAAACGATCTGAAGTGTGAGGAAGAAAAGGGAGGGATCAAATCTTGCGGGTAAAGTGTACAGACCTCTGCAGAGAGTTAAAACCTAATTGATTAGCCGTGTCCTTAGTTATGGACAATTTGAGCCTCTAGACTTGGATATATATCTGAACTCTCAACATCGGATCGAAAAGTTAATTGTGGGTAACTTATGATGAGTTGGGCTATGAGACATCGGTTCGCGGAACCATGTCATGTATAGGTATCTGCTTTGTAGTAGAGATTCCTAGACATTCCTTTGTTGTAGGGAAAATAAAACCATCTTTTACGCATAAACATCAGACACAGTGCCACAAAGCCATGTTGCCAATAGAATAGTTTTATCATCTATTTTTCTTATGGCGTTCTTGCCAGTACATTCAATGTACTGACCTACATGGTTGCAATGTATCATGTTGCAGAATTACTATGACGAGTAAGATATATTGTATTGGGTTGCGGTCTACACTCAACCTGCCGACGGCGTTGACGGGACTCCACACCGTTTGATTGTTTCTGCTGAGACTTATGAGATATATATCAGTTTTACGTTATTTATACATGTGATTGCACTTTGATATATACATTGATGTATTGTGTGTGCCAGCATACTGATCCATGGATGGCACAGATACACAGAAGCTTGACCGTTTGAGGTCAGGTCGCTACAGATATGGTATCAGAGCCAGGTTGAATATAGGACGTGACCGTAGAAAATGGCTTAATAATATGAAGTCCCTGATATGAACGACTTTTATTTTATACTGCTCTCATAACTCTTAAATTCTTTTACTAAAGCTCCCATGTTTCAAATTATAGATGGAGAGTTACGTTTTGAACAAAAGAGAACACTACGAGAAGATTCTTGGATGCTCATTACTTATGGAGCTGGTCAGACTTCTGAAGCTACCGATACAGGAGATCAAGGCAACCAAGACGTCGGGATCATGGGGAGTCAAGACCCAAGTTTTTGGCCGTAAAGAAGACACCAAGACTGCAGGAATCAGCTTTGCAACGATAAATGGTGATTCTGATATGGGCATAAACACAGACGTCCATGATGAGATTGCACGCTTATGCAATCGTCATCGTGTTGTACTAAACCCACACTACTTTGGAAAGGTTGGATGGTAGAAGTTTGATGGAGCCACCATTGCCTTGACGGATGCATAGAAGATGAAGCTCTCCCCACTGTTGGTGTATAACGAAGATCTGGAGCAATACATAAAGAATCTTCAGATGGATCTTCTGGAAGCCCTGTTTGACAATGAAGCACTATGAGAAGAGGTCGAGACTCAGAGGCTGAAGGTAATCAAGCTGGAGGAGGAAAATCTTGAGATCCCGAGGATGCGCCAGGAACTGAAGGGAAGCATGACCATGGCTCATGCCAAAGATGTTGAGATCCAGAAGCTCAAAAACCAACGTTAGGACATACATGGCCGTCACAAGAAACTCCGAGTCGACGGGGATAATCTAGCAAAAGAATTGGAGGACATCAAGTCCACACAGAAGAAGCCTAGTGGAGACAAGGATCAGATTCCCATTCAGTTAGCTTAGTAGTAGGCCCACTGATATGTCTCCAACGTATGTATAACTTTTGATTGTTTCATACTATTATATTATCATTCTTGGATGTTTTACAATCATTTTATAGCAACTTTACATCACTTCTTGGGACTAACCTATCGACCCAGTGCCCAGTGCCAGTTGCTGTTTTTTGCTTGTTTTTTACTTTGCAGGAAATGAATATCAAACAGAGTCCAAACACCACAAAACTTTTGTGGATTTTTTATGGACCATAAGACCACCAGTGGGCCAGAGAAGCACCTGGGGGGTGCCCCGAGGGGGGCACAACCCACCAAGGCGCGCCTGGGGGGCCAGGTGCGCCCAGGTGGGTTATGCCCACCTCGGTATCCTCCCGCACCCCCTCTTTACCCTATAAATTCTCAAATATTCCAAAAACCCTCGGGGTTACCCTAGATCAGAAGTTCCGCGCCGCAAGGCTATGTAGCCATCGAAAACCATTCTAGACCCCATTCCGGCACCCTGCCGGAGGGGGGAATCATTACCGGTGGCCATCTTCATCATCCCGGCGGCCACCACGATGAGGAGGGAGTAGTCCACCCTCGGGGCTGAGGGTTTGTACCAGTAGCTATGTGTTTAATCTCTCTTGTGTTCTTGAGATGTCATGATCTTGATGTATCGCGGGCTTTGTTAATATAGTTGGATCATATGGTGTTTTCCCCTCTCTATCTTGTGTGATGAATTGAGTTTTTCCCTTTGAGATTCGTTGTTATCGGATTGAATACTTCTTTGGATTTGAGAGCACTTGATATATGTCTTGCATATGAATACTCGTGGTGACAATGGGGTATCATATTGATTCACTTGATATGTGTTTTGGTATTCAACTTGTGGATTCCCGCAGTGACATTGGGGTAATCTATGCATAGGGGTTGATGCACGTTCCCGTCTTTCGTTTCTCCGATAGAAATCTTGGGGCACTCTTTGAGGTTCCTTGTGTTGGATTGAGTATTATGAATCTGAAATTATTTGGTGTTATTTTAGTACGAACTCTTGGATAGATCGATCAGAAAGAATAGCTTCAAGGTGGTTTCATACCCTACAAACTATTTCTTCGTATGTTCTTTGCTAGATAGGAACTTTGGAGTGATCTTTTGTTGCATGTTGAGGGATTGTTATATGATCCAATTATATTAGCATTGTTGAGAGATTGCATTAGCGAAAGTACGGACCCTAGGCCTCATTTTCAAGCATTGCAATACCGTTTTTGTGCCCGTTTACTATTTGCTACCTTGCTGTTTTTATTTATTCAGATTATAAAAATAGATTTCTACCATCAATATTACACTTTTATCACCATCTCTTCGCCGAACTAGTGCACCTATACAATTTGCCATTGTATTGGGTGTGTTGGGGACACAAGAGATTTCTTGTATTTGGTTGCAGGGTTGTTTGAGAGAGACCATCTTCACCCTAGACCTCCCACAGATTGATAAAACATAGGTCATCCACTTGAGAGAAAATTGCTACTGTCCTACAAAACTCCGTGCTTGGAGGCCCAATACGAGTCTACAAGAATAAAGTTGCATAATAGACATCACCCACCATGAGAGAAATAAAGATAAACGTCCTGCGAATTAAGTATCTAAGCATACCGATTTATGTGGCTCGCAATACTATAGTATTGATTGGATAAATGTATGCTTGGTTGTTATTATCTTTTTGTGTTATTGAGTGGTTGGGTAGTTACGACATTCGTAGGTTTATGATTATTTCACCTTGAGAGACGTAAGTCACGGAAGAGTATCAAAGGCCTTTATATGGGAGGAGCATCAAGAATTGGAAACTCCCAAGCATTGAAACCTGACGTAATGAAGACTTGGTAACGAAACCATAGTAAATCATCCCATTATAAACTGTAGAAACCATGAGTTAGGATTTGTTTGTTAATTATGCGTGGGTATTTTTCTCTCACTATCTCACCCAGACCAAAGCCCTGAACCCATGGACAAGCTGACCACAAAACCTTTTTCTAGAGACGACAATATTTTCCCCAAGGAGATACATACTGAGTACCCCTTTTATCTTACACCTGCAAATGACAACCCTTTATGAGTCTTTTCTCAAGCGCCCGGAAACGACCATGAACCTGACAAGTGATCATGATTACCCAAAAATCCTGAAGGACATGATGAAGCATATCCACCTTGAAAGAGATGCAATCTACAAAGGCTACCCCTTCATGGAAAATGGAGTGGAACTTTGGTATGTGGAGGCACACCTTCACCGACCAAAAGGAGTTTGCCCAAAGACTATGGGGCAGTACTTTTTCATCTCATGTGTACCATAAGCAACTTTCTTCAACACTGTTCGTGAAGCTTCCATGGAAGCCATAGGTCAGATGGGAGAAATACTTGAGGCAAGACTCTGTCATACTCAGGAATACCCGAGAGAAGTGCATGCAGAGATGATGGAGATGAAGCTCAAGGCCACTATGATGAAACAGAAGATTGAAGATTTCAAGGAACACTTCGCACAATTCTAGTGGGGCTGAAGCTTCCAAGGAAGACCAATGAAGAAAGATAAAATTAGTGCTTGACCATACCAAACCATGTGGATGGCGGCATTTGTAATAAAGTACTTTTTTGGAATTTGGAGTTTTGATAAATGCTTAAGGAAGGTAATAAAGGATTGATATGAAAAGAATAGGATTTGTGGATGAACCAGTTCATGTTATTTTAATGGTGATATTTCTCTGTGTGAACACATGATAATCGGAAAGGATAATTATATTCCAATGAGTGGAGTTTGGACAAGATAAGCTTGGAATTTTTGACATGTTGGTTACTCCGGAATATGAAGAGATGAAGCACTATTGGAAGTCCAGTGTAGGAATATGGAACAATAGTAACTCAAAGGATGAGTTAAAGATGTGTAAGTATTGGAGTGGGCCACAACCCCAGGCCCAGGAGTTGAAAATGGATAAAGACCTACTTTGTTGAGGGAAGAATGTTTTGAAGAAGCTGTGATTTGATCAGCGGACGTTTCTTTAGGAGGATACAAAAACCCAAGAGTTGTGAAGCACGATAGATGTTTTGTTCAGCTTGCAGAAACAATGGATTTGTCTGAACTTAGTTCATCGACAAGAGAAACTCTACAATGCTTGTAAGGATGCCCTAGTAGTAGCATACTTGATACACTATCTACGTATATAGTAATGGTTCAAGTATGGGATGGATTGGCCTCCATACCGGAGACTTCTATCATGAACTATCATCTGTTGATGGAAAATCAGAGAGCCTTGAAAACTTTAAAAGAGTATCGACACGATAATCAAAATACGTTAGAATGGCAGTACGATGGAACCTTGTCAAGGCAACAAATGCCAACCGTAGGTTATACAGGGAGATTCAACCCATACCCACTACCTACAGGGGAAACCATAAATGGTTGATCACCATGAGATTTTGATTAGTTGTTTACTATTGGCAATAGACGTGAGAGCTAAGAAGATCCAGTCTCGTAAGAACTTTACTATGAGGAATGGACACAAGATTTTGAAGAAAAAGTTTATGCCCCTACCGGAAGAGCCTTAAATATGGAGTTATCTCGAAGACCTGAGAAGACCGACACTGCCAATGCTAATGACGGAGTATATGAGTTTTGATGGAACTGACCATGCTTCTAAGGGTGGTAGCACCCCAGACCTTCATGTCCACTAATGGATTTTTAAGAAGATCCCCCTGAACCTAACCTTCTTCTAGCCTCTCCGAATCTCCATGACGAGATTCATTTTAAGAGTGGTAGTTTGTAACATCCTAAAATTCGAAATTTTGGAATGTTATATTAAATAAATAATTATGATTGTTTGTGTGATTGATTGATTGATTGAAATTGAGTGAAATTTGAAACCTTTTGAAAGTTTAATGAGAGGGATGAAATGACTTTCCCAAAACTTTCACTTTGCTTTTTGATCCTGAGGAATTCAAATTCATTTCATCACAAAACCCTAGAGTGAAGATGATATGACTTCTTCCATATATAGAAATAAAAGGGATTTGAAAATGATTTGAATTCCCTTTGAAAATATTTGAAATTTAGAGACTTTATGCAACTCAATGACTTTCATGAGAGAGGATAATAGGACTTCTTTGAATTATATGAAATATGAGTTGAAAGTCCCTTTCATCGTATTTTGAAACCCACTTTCATTTCAGAGTTGTTTGAATTTTCAAATTTCAAAACCTCTGGCAATATATTCAAAAAGAGAGAAGTAATATGACACTTCAAATATTCAGAGGCATTTTAAATATTTTGGCCAAGGAAAAAAAAAAAGATATGAAATTGGTTTGAAATTCAAATTCAAATACAATTGGGAGTTATTTGGTTTTTATCCAAATTATTTTTTTCCAACAATAAATTATTTGGAACACAAGGTAAAATGATTCTCTACAATAGAAAAACAGATGAAAATGAATTTGAAATCAATTTGGTATCTTAAAAATAATTTTTATTGACTTCTAATGCAACAACGACGCTGCTTGCATTATTTGAATTTTTGTAGATTTTAGTTGAACTTGAAAAATAGTTAATGATTTAGGATTTATTTTTATGAAAATATTGATATATTATATGCCTATATAATATTTTATTTTTATTTTGTTTCCATTCTTTCTTTCAATCAATAAAAAGGAAACTTTTCAAACAGTGCCAGGCCGATGCGCAACACTATTCTCTCTCACTCCCAGCCCAACTGGCCATTTTGGACCAGCCCCGCGCGCACCGGTGCCGAATCCCTTAAGATCCAACCACCAATCTCTTTTCCCTCTCTCTCTCACTGCAGGCAGGACCCACTACACTATCCCCTCTCTCCTGCGGTTGCCTTCCTTCTTCCCCACCTCCTCTTTCCAAAAACTCGTCGGCGTCGCCGCGGGCTGAATCCCCTCATGCTCCCTTCCGTTTCAACCTCCTTACCCCAAGACACCCCCCTACAAAAGGGGGAGAACCCCAATCGATTCCGCCCATTTCCGCTCGCCTAACCCCTATCCGCTCGCCGCCATTGCTCACTAGAGCCCGAGCTCTTCCGCCCTTCCATTGCTACTGCAACACTAAACCCCAACCCCCTCGCCTCTCTCCAATCCCACCACCACACTCCCCTCACTCTGCTCGACCCTGCCGATGATTGTCCTGAGCTTGCCGACACCCGGTGTGCCGTAGCCGTCTACCACCGTATATAGTCGCCGCTGTCACTATCACCAGCGTTGCTACCATCTTCAGCGATGCTGCTTGAGCCCACCTCGTCTTCGCCGAACTCGTCCGCACCTCCGAGTCACCTTTTCGGAGCCCAAGGACCGCTAGAGACGCCCTGCCGATGATGCCCAAATCCCCCGCCCTCGCCAGAGCTCCACCATCGCCGAGGTGAGCTCCCCTTCAAATCTCCATTGTTCGATCCGAGATCCATGACTACGTTTATATCGCATGTAGTTTTTTTTGGTGAACCGTTTTTCTTTCTGTTCGGTCGACCGCCCGTATGCATCTTTTGGACACCGTTCTCGCCCACTCCCGTAGCGCCACGTGGCCTCTGTATGTTAGATAGTTTTTTTCTTCTGTTTTTGTCTTATTTACAGATTTAGTTTTGTTTTTAGAATTTCAATATCTTTTAAGTTTTATGTCCAAATTTAGTGATTCATTTTGCATTAGTTTTCTAATTTCTTGAAGTTTCCGATGTTGCACTTAGTTTTCAAATTTGAACATTTTAAATTTAATTATTTCAAATATGCTTCAAACACTATTTTGGCTCTAGTTTGAATTCTAGGACAAAATTTGTATCGATTCTTTCTCCTATTGTTTTGTTATTGTTTTGTTTATCCAGTAGCATATAGTGATTTATTTTCAGTTTATTTGAAATTAGGTTTATTGCAAAAATATTATCGTTTTGCTTATATAGTTGTTTTAGTCATTAAAATTTGGTTTTTAATTATTTTTACTTAATTCTTTTTGTAGCTTTTACTTGTTGTTATATGTTTCTGTTGGGCTACAGTAGATAATTTTTTGTAGTTATTTATTAGTGTTTAGCTACGGTTTTGCTTTATTGTTGTTTGGTTTTGAAATTGGGTAAATAGAATAGTTTTATTAGTTGCAAAAGTAATTGTTTTGCCACTTCAAATTATCTTATTATTGTTTCTGTTATTTAGAAATAAATTAGTTTTTTATACTTACTTTAGTATTGTTTACTATTGTCTTAGTGTTTTCCTATTTGTTGTGATTGTCTTATTGTTAATTAGATAGTTATACCCGTTTTTAAATTAGATCCTTTTGCTAGTTAAAAATTTAGTGAGTTACTTTCTGTTCTTTTATTAGAATTTTGTTTTCTTTGTTGTACAAACTTATCTAGATTAATTTAGTGTTGTTATGACAGTATTGATTGATATTGTGTGAGTTGGGTTCTCCCTTGTTTTTTTCTTTGAGGTTCTCGTTGGAATTTTATTTGGTTTTCTTTGACTTCATTATTGTTTTGTTTGTTGCTTTTTTAATTGTTACTTTGATTGTTAGTATTCCTTGCTAGATGTGACTTTTTTATGTGAATACTATGTTTGTTTATATACATTTGCTTGGAGTGACGAATAGTCCTATCAAGTTTCCAAGAACGTTAATATCTTCATCAACTTAGCAGGCAAGTTCACTTTTACCATGTTGTTTTATACCTATGATTTCACTTGTATTTAGTGCCACCTTTTTTCATCAATCCCTCCAATAGTGAATTGAATCCTTGTAGTTGAGTAGTATGCATGAGGTAGGAACCCATCACCCTGTTACCAAACCCGGGACGTTGTTTAGTTTTGATGCTACGCTGTTAGTAGACGGGGTTTGGTATGAGTGTTCGAGAGTGGTGTCAGAATGGAGGACTCTACGTCAATGATGACAACTATATGGTGGCAATTGTAAGAACTGCTTCTTCAAGGCCTCCAAACTTCAAGACTCGAGACAAGAATTCAATATACCTCTGGGTGGAGAATGGTTAAGAAGGGTACATATGGTACATCCAGTACTCAGTGATTCTGGAGAAGCGCCATGATATCATGTGGAAAGCTCCAGCCAAGCTCAAAGAGACGGAAGAATACTTCATCCTAGAAGCTTACCTGTGCACCCACAATTCACTATGGGCTCTGGCTTGGTTGACCTTAGCTGTGACTCTGGCTGGGACAGTGCCAGCAGATGTTAAACTACGGTGGGATTGGATGGCACTGGATAGTGGTCAGAGGAACTCTTTGGAAGACCATGTTTCGATCGTCCTATTCTCAAACGATCTAAAGTGCGAGGACGAAAAGGGAGGGATCGAATCTTGCGGATAAAGTGTACAAACCTCTGCAGAGGGTTAAAACCTAATCGATTAGTCGTGTCACTGGTTATGGACAATTTGAGCCTCTGGACTTCGATCTATCTTTGAACTCTCAACAGCAGATCGAAAACTTAATTGTGGGTAGCTTATGATGATTTGCGCTATGAGACATCGATTGGCGGGACCATGTCATGTATAGGTATCTGCTTCGTAGTAGATATTCCTGGGCATTTCTTTGTTGTAGGGAATATAAAACCAGCTTTTACGCAAAAACATCAGACACAGTGCCACAAAGCCATGTTGCATATAGAATAGTTTTATCATCTGGTTTTCTTTTGGTGATCTTGCCGGTACATTCAATGTACTGAGCTATACGCTTGCAACGTATCATGTTGCAGGATTTCTACGACGAGTAAGAGATACAATATAGGGTTACGGTCTACACTTAACCTGTCGATGGCGTTGATGGGACTCCACACCCGTTTGATTGTTTCCGCTGAGACCTATGAGGTAGATATCAAGTTTATGTTATTTATACATGTGATTGCTCTTTGATATATACATTGATGTACTACGTGTGCTAGCATACTGATCCAGGGATGGCATAGATACACAAAGGCTTGACCTTTTGAGGATGTCTTGTTTCATGAAGGGGACGCAACTGTTGAATAAATAAGTGGCGTCATTTGGGGAGTTTCTGCATGTACATGTTATACGATCCAGGAAATGAACTAGGAATCCGCATATTGTCAACGTGGATTAGTTGAGACCAAAAGCATCATGAGAAAACATACAGACTTAATTAGAAGAAGATATACTCAAAGATTGCATCTACGTGATACGTCTCCAACGTATCTATAATTTTTGATTGTTCCATGCTATTATATTATCTGTTTTGGATGTTTTATATGCATTAATATTCTATTTCATATTATTTTTGGGACTTACTTATTAACCTAGAGCCCAGTGCCAATTTTTCCTTGTTTTTGAGTTCTACAGAAAAGGAATATCAAAGGGAGTCCAAACGGAATAAAAATTTTGAGATGATTTTTCTTGGACCAGAAGACATCCACGGAACTTGGAGATGAAGTCAGAAGAGTCTTGAGGGCTGCACAAGCCCTCAGGGTGTGCCCTAGGGGGGTGCCCCTGGCTTGTGGTCCCCTAGGAGTCCACCGACCTCCCTCTCAGCTCCATAAATACCCAAATATTCCACCAACATCAGAAGCATCCATGAAAATACTTTTCCGCCGACACAACCTTCTATTCCCGTGAGATCCCATCTTCGGGCATTTTCCGGTATCCTGCCAGAGGGGGATTTGATCACAGAGGGCTTCTACATCAACTCTATTGCCCTTCCGATGAAGCGTGAGTATCTTACCATGGACGTAAGGGTCCATACCTAGTAGCTAGATGGCTTCTTCCCTCTCTTTGATCCTCAATACAATGATCTCCTCGATATTCTTGGAGATCTATCTGATGTAATATTCTTTTGCGGTGTGTTTGTCGATATCCGATGAAGTGTGGATTTATGATCAATTTATCTATGAATATTATTTGAATCTTCTCTGAATTCTTATATGCATGATTTGATATCTTTGTATTTCCCTCCAATTATAGGTTTTTTTGGCCAACTCAATTGGTTCTGCTTGCAATGGGAGAGGTGCTTAGTTTTGCGTTCAATCTTGTGGTAACCTCACCCAGTGACAAAGAAAGGTTAGCGAGGCACGTATTGTATTGTTGCCATCAAGGGTAAAAAGATGGGGTTTTCATCATATTGCTTGAGTTTATCCCTCTACATCATATCATCTTACTTAAGGCTTTACTCCGTTCTTATGAACTTAATACTCTAGATGCATGCTAGATAGCGGTCGATGTGTGGAGTAATAGTAGTAGATGCAGGCAAGAGTCGGTCTACTTAACACAGACGTGATGCCTATATTCATAATCATTGCCTTAGATATCATTATATCAATTGCTCAACAATAATTTTCTTCACCCACCGTATTATTTTCTTTCAAGAGAGAAGCCTCTAGTGAAACCTATGCCCCCCTGGTCTATTTTCCATCATATATTTTCATATCTATAAACCAAAAAATCCAAAAATACCTAGCTGCAATTCATTTGTTTTTTACCTTGTTTTATGTTCTAGTAATCTTTTATATCTATCTCTATCAGATCTCATCCTTGCAAGTGACCGTGAAGGGATTGACAACCCCTTTATCACATTGGGTGCAAGTGTTTGATTGTTTGTGTTGGTGCATAGATTGCAGACTTGCATATACCTCCTACTGGATTGATACCTTGGTTCTCAAAACTGACAGAATTACTTATCTCTACTTTGCTGCATCACCCTTTCCTCTTCAAGGGAAAAACCAACACAAGCTCAAGAACTAGCAGGAAGAATTTCTGACAGTGTTGCCGGGGAGTTTCTACATCAAGCCTACCAAGTACCCACCATAAACTCTCATCTCTTGCATTACATTATTTGCCATTGGCCTCTCGTTTTCCTCTCCCCCACTTCTAAAACTATTTTAGAAAAACACAAAAAGATTTGCCTTTTTATTCGCCCTTCTTCCATTCATCTTTTCGTTTTCTTTTTTGTTTGCTCGTATGCTAGATTGCTTGCTTTGTCACGATGTCTCAAGAAATTACCAAGTTGTGTGACTTTTCCAATACTAATAATAATGATTTTATTAGTACTCTAATTACTCCCTCCAGTAGTGCGTAATCTTATGAAATTAATGTTGCTTTGCCGAGTCTAGATATGAAAGATCAATTTTCTGGCCTTCCTAGTGAAGATGCCGCATCCGATCTAAATACTTTCCTTGAGTTGTGTGATATGCAAAAGAAAAAAGATGTGGATAATGATAGTGTTAAATTGAAGTTATTTCCGTTCTCACTGCGAGATCATGCTAAAACTTGGTTTTCATCTTTGCCTAAAAATAGTTGGAATAAGTGTAAATGCTTTTATTTCCAATTATTTTCCTCCTGCTAAGATCATCTCCCTTAGGAATGATATAATGAATTTTAAGCAACTTGATCATGAACATGTTGCACAATCTTGGGAGAGGATGAAATTAATGATAAAAAATTGCCCTACTCGTGGGTTAAGTTTATGGATGATCATACAATTTTTTTTATGCCGCATTGAATTTTTCATCTAGAAATCTTTTAGATTCTGCCATGGGGGTACTTTTATGGAAATTACATTAGGAGAAGCTACTAAACTCCTAGATAATATCATGGCTAATTACTCTCAATGGCATACTGAAAGATTCTCTACTAGTAAAAAAGTGCATGCGATTGAAGAAATTAATGTTTTGAGTGGAAAGATGGATGAACTTATGAAATTGTTTGCTAGTAAGAGTGCTCGTATTGATCCTAATGATATGCCTTTGTCTACTTTGATTGAGAACAATAATGAATCAATGGATGTGAATTTTGTTGGTAGTAATAGTTTTGGTAATAACACTTATAGAGGTAATTTCAACCCTAGGTTGTTTCCTAGTAATTCCTCTAATAATTATGGTAATTCTACAACAATTCTTATGGAAATTATAATAAAATTCCCTCTGATCTTGAGGAAAAAATATTAAATATTTCATTAGTTCTCAAAAGAATTTCAATGCTATGGTTGAAGAAAAATTGCTTAAGATTGATGATTTGGGTAGTAATGTGGATAGAATTTCTCTTGAGATTGATTCTTTGAAAATTAGATCTATTACACCCAAGCATGATATTAATGAGTCCCTAAAAGCTATTAAAATTTCTATTTATGAATGTAAAGAAAGAACCATTAGGATGCGTGCTAGGCGAGATTGGTTTGTAAAAGCGTGTTCTTCTAGTTTTCGCGAAAATAATGATGAAGATCTTAAAGTGATTGGTGTGAATCCTATTGAATCTTAGTTTTCTAATATAAATATTGATAAAGATGGGACTGCAGATGAGTCAACTCTAGCTCGAAGGCATCGCAATGATACAGAATATATAGATCTTAATGCAAAAATTGATAAAAGTGGGATTGGAGATGTCAAACTTGAAGTAGCAATGAACCCACTCTTTTAGATTTCAAGGACTTTAATTATGATAATTGTTATTTGATAGATTGTTTTCCTTATTGCAATCCATATTAATTCCTCCTCATAATTATAATCAAAATAAAGCTTTTACTAAACATATCGTGGATGCTATGATGAAATCTTTTGAAGAAGAACTTGAGCTAGAAGTTTTGATCCCAAGAAAGATTTATGTTGAGTGGGAACCTTCAATTAAGATCAAAATTAGAGTTTACAAGTGCTATGCTTTGTGTGATTTGGGTGCTAGCGTTTCCACGATTCCAAAAACTTTATGTGATGTATTAGGTTTCCGTGAATTTGATGATTGTTCTTTAAATTTGCATCCTGCAGATTCCACTATTAAGAAACCTATGAGAAGGATTAATGATGTTCTTATTGTCGCAAATAGGAATTATGTGCCCGTAGATTTCATTGTGCTTGATATAGATTGCAATCCTACATGTCCTATTATTCTTGGTAGACCTTTCCTTAGAATGATTTCTGCAATTGTTGATATGAAAGAACGAAACATTAGATTTCAATTTCCGTGAAGGATGGGAATGGAACACTTTCCATGAAATAAAATTAAGTTTCCATATGAATCTATTAGGAGAGCTACTTATGGATTGCATACCAAAGATGACAATACCTAGATCTATGTTTCATGCCTAGGTAGGGGTGTTAAATAATAGCGCTTGTTGGGAGGAACCCAATTTTTATTTTGCATTTTTTGTTTTTGCTACTGTTCTTGAATAAATACACATTAGTACCTCTGTAGTAATTGTTTTTTGGTGTTTTTAATTAGTGTTTGAGCCAAGTAAAGCCTTTGGGATACCGTTGATTTGATCTTGCTGAAAAACAGAAACTTTTGCGTCCAGTAGCAGAATTTCTAAAATCCACTGAAGCATGAGAAAATTCCGATTTTTCTACACAATATTGATATACAAATTGCCTATGTTTTCCTAATGTTTTGGAATTTTTGGAGTTACAAAAGTATACGAAGTTTTAAGATTACTACAGACTATTCTGTTTTTGGCAGATTCTGTTTTCTTTGTGTTGTTTGCTTATTTTGAGGAATCTATGGGTAGTATCGGGGGGTATGAACCATGGAGAAGTTGGAATATAGTAGATATTACACCAATATAAATAAATAATGTTCACAACGGTAACAAAAAGTGGTGATTTATTTTGTTATACTAACGGATCTCATGAGTTTTCTGTTGAGTTTTGTGTTGTGAAGTTTTCAAGTTTTGGATAGAGATTTGATGGACTATGGAATGAGTGGCAAGAGCCTAACCTTGGGGATGTCCAAGGCACCCCAAGGTAATTTTCAAGGATAACCAAGCATCTATGCTTGGGGATGCCCCGGATGGAATCCCCTCTTTCGTCTTCAATCCATCGATAAATTTACTTGAGGCAATATTTTTATTCACCACATGATATGTGTTTTGCTTGGAGCATCTTGTGATATGAGTCTTTTATTTTGAGTTTGTCACAATAATCCTTGATGTACACACCTTTTGAGAGGGACACACATGAATCATGATTTATTAGAATACTCTATGTGCTTCAGTTATATCTTTTGAGCTAGGCAATTTTGCTCTAGTGCTTCACTTATATCTTTTTAGAGCACGAGGTGGATTTATTTTATAGAAATTGTTGAACTCTCATGCTTCACTTATATTACTTTGAGAGTCTTTTATAACAGCATGGTAATTTGCTTAGTTTATGAATTTAGTCCTAATATGAGGGCATCCAAGAGGGATATAATAAAAACTTTCATATAAAGAGCGTTGACTACTATGAGAAGTTTGATTCCTATGATTGTTTTGAGATATAAAGATGGTGATATTAGAGTCATGCTAGTGAGTAATTGTGGATTGGTAGAAATACTTGTATTAAAGTTTGTAATTCCCGTAGCATGCACGTATGGTGAACCATTATGTGATGAAGTCGGAGCATGATTTATTTATTGATTCTCTTCCTTATGAGTGGCGGTCGGGGACGAGCGATCGTCTTTTCCTACAAATCTATCGCCCTAGGAGCATGCGTGTAGTACCTTGTTTCGATAGCTAATAGACTTTTGTGATAAGTATGTGAGTTCTTTAGGACTAATGTTGAGTCCTTGTATTATACGCATTCTCACCCATCCACCATTGCTAGCCTATCTAGTACCGCACAAATTTCGCTGGTGCATTACACCCACCATATACCCTTCCTCAAAACAGCCACCATACCTACCTATTATGGCATTTCCATAGACATTCTGAGATATATTTCCGTGCAACTTACATCGTTCCGTTTATTATGACAGGCATCATCATTTTCATATTCCTTTGCATAATCATGTAGTTGACACAGTATTTCTGGCAAGGCCACCGATCATAATTTTACACATGTCACTCTAGATTATTGCACATCCCGATACACCGTCGGAGGCATTCATATAGAGTCATATTTTGTTCTAGTATCGAGTTGTAATTATTGAGTTGTAAGTAAATAAAAGTGTGGTGATCATCATTATTAGAGCATGGTCCCATGCACTACTGCAGGATGCTGCTAACGTGGCACTACGATCAGAGACCCTTTAACGAAACTGTGTGCGATGCATTAATCGCAAACGATGATGTAAAAAACCATCAAAAAAGATGCAAAACATTCGCGATGGCGGGTACATCAAACATGGTTCAGATTTTACTTGCGTCTGTGATGCTGGGCATACAGTTGATCCAGACGAACTGTTTGCGATTATACAGAACAACAGAAACGGGCAGCCATATC
This sequence comes from Triticum aestivum, assembly GCF_018294505.1. Lineage (NCBI taxonomy): Eukaryota > Viridiplantae > Streptophyta > Magnoliopsida > Poales > Poaceae > Triticum > Triticum aestivum. The sequence goes on along the minus strand of NC_057795.1, from coordinate 314,287,119 downwards.
AATGTGTGTGCAATATAAGACATACAGTGCGCTCTGATGAACTGTTTGCTATTAGGGAAAGCAACAGAAACGGTTAGCCAGATCAAGGTGTGTGTGATATACGGCATACGGTTCACTTGAATGAACTGCTTTCGATTAGGGAAGAGAACATAAACGATTCAACTTAACAAGATGTGTGTGATACGCGGCAAACAGGCCCGGAGGTTAATTTGAGAACAAGTACACATAGGTTAATTTGACATACATGACTTGTAAGTTTCACAAAAATCATATCACTTTTTTGGAAAACATTTGATTGCGTTGAATGTATATAGTGCTCCATCCTATTAGTTGAATTAAACTCAAGGTCCATGTTTTGGAAACATGTCGTAAAGTAACGGGATAGACCTTCATTCAAGCCAATCAACATGTGGTCAAAAAACAAAAAATATCAAAAAGTAACGAGATAGACCTTCTTCAAGCCAATCAACATGTGTTCAAAAAACAAAAAATTAAAAAAATTAAAAAAAGGACCTCGAGGTTAATTCAACTAATATGATGAAGCACTATATACATTCAACGCAATTAAATGTTTATAGTGATTCATCAAATCAGTTAATTTAACATCGAGCCCACTTCCCATCCGGTCACCCATCTGATGACTACTCAAGCCTTAGAACAATTAACTCGGGAGTTCTGTTAGATGAGCTATTAGTAGGGAAGCTGGTCCTTGTTGCTGTAGGATCCCTCTTTGCATCCTTTATTGCGCACCTGGATGACCGACTATTGCCTCCCAATGGTCAATGCCACGTCCCCCGTGAATGTAGAAGCTTCCCTCCATTGGATGAGTGGCAAATGGTTAATCAAGAAGAACTATTTGGGATCATGCCAAACAACAGAAACGGACAGCCAGATGAGGGTGTGTGCGATATACGACATATAGTTCACTAGGATGAACTGTGTGTGATTAAGCAACACAATAGAAAAGGTTCAACTTAACAAGATGTGTGTGATACACCGTAGAGAGCGGTCGTGTGCTACTACTGCCGTCTTGCTATTAGTCCCCTTTATATTTTGTGCCATATTTTGATCTTAAATTTAACCAACAAAATGTTAATGCATGTTACAAAAATTATATAACTGGAAACTATGTTCAAATATGAATCCAATGATATAATATTTGGCAACATGCATTGCATTTTATTAGTTAAATCCTACTTATAAACCAGGACGGGGGTATAGTAGGTAATTAAATCGCAAATGTTTTTTTATTAACCATATGTGTATGTGTCCTTTCGTCCTTCTCTCGCACGTTTTGTCACCCCGCTGTCACAGATTGCTTCAAGCGCAATCTTGAGCAGCGCGCGGGGGCGTTCTTTTGGCCAAACGGTGGTGAGCCTGTTCCCGCGTAACTGCGCAGGTTCCCGCGCAAGCTTTCCGCCCAACTCGTTGAAATCCCCCAAAATCCCAATGCTTACCAGCCTACTATATAAACCCTCACGACCGGCGAGTCCTGCATCGCATTTTCCCCTCCACCCCTGTAGCTTATCTCATCTGCTTCTCCCATAATCGGCAATGGCACCGGTCCATCGTCGTCGCTCAGCCACTCTGCTGTCATCAGAGGACAACTCCAGCTGGGAGGCTACACCGCGGCGGCGGCGCAACTCGGCATAGTGTAGTGCGCGTGGCGTCCCTATTGGGTGTGCGCTGAACACCCACCACACGCTCCGCCGCCGCTGCCCGTCAGCAGCTGTTGCCGGTCGCCGTTGCCGCCACACCACCGTCGAAAGCCATGGCCATCACCCACTCCACCGCTGTGGCCCGAAGGTGGGAGGTGACCATCATGGCCACCACCCCACTGCCAGCCACCGTGGCCATCACTAGCTCTGCCACCGCGGCCCAAAGGCGGGAGGTGGTGGTCGTGGCCGCCACCCCATCGTCGGCCGCCATGGCTGCCAGCGCACAATCGACCGTCGGGATCATCACCCACTCTGCCACTACCGCCCGAAGGAGGAAGGCGGAGGTGGAGGCCTACACATGCATCAGCGACCTTGCGCGCTACATCGAGTTCCTGTAGGAGGAGGAGGAGCGCCTCGTCGAGCATGCAAAGAGCCTTACCGCAGCCCTGGCCGCAGCACACACCGACGCAGAGGCGAGTAATCAGGAGATCTATGAGCAGTCTGGCTGCTCCGAGAGGGGTCATCTAGAGCGGCAGAGGGCGTTCGAGGTGAGCGTCGCTGAAGGTGCAGCAGCGGCAGGCACCATATTGTAGTTGTCCAGCTCGTCGGTAGGCTCCTCCTCCTCTTCCTCTTACTGAGCGCGCTCGGTAGAGGAGAGGCTGCCGGAAGTAGTATAAAGCCCCTCCATAGTAGTAGTAGTAGTATTTAAGGGCTATTTTGTTCAGCTCATATGACTATAGATGTGGTGGAACTCTACAACATACTTAAAATTAGCTATTATATATAGTTGAACTAGCTATTTTAGTACGTGGTTGGCAACGATTGGGGAAAGTTTGGTTGGTTCAGCTTTTGAACCGTTTGTATAAATTAAGAATGACTACTTAATCTATGAATGAAATCTATGCTTAATTACTAAATTTTAGTTGCAAAAATTAGATAGTGCTAGTGATTTTTAGGTGCATATTTTGACAATCGCAGTGTTACATTGACAAGTGGCAATGTTACTCGATCAAAAAATGTCAATTTTTCCAGTTTGACAAATGGCAATATACCCAATATGACAGATGCAAATCTTACCAAATTGTCTGTAAGTGGTTGCACACGGGTCATCCAAAAAAACCGTTTGCGTTGAAGGGAGGTACAGATCCTGCTTGCTAAATTTTCTCTTGGCTTAGCGCAGAAGTCTCGCTTTGCATGCCTTATTCAATCTGAACCGTTTGTGTTGAAGAGATGCACACATCCTGCGCGGCAAATTTTCCCTTGGCTTACCATAGCTCTCACTTTGCATACAGGTTTTCTATCAAAAATGTTTGCGATGAAGAGCTGCACAAATCCTGCTTGGCACATTTTCCCTTAGCTTAATGGGGAAGCTGTCAGCTTACTTGTGGGTGTTGTATCTAAAACGTTTGCGATGTTAGAGTGGCAGGTATTTGTTTCAAAATACCTTTGTTGGCTGTTATTTGAGTGCGCCTTCTCTCAAAATGGACATGAAAAATACCACAGCATGTCGGGTGCCATTCCATGATAGCATGTCAAGTTTCATGAATTTCGAACGAGTTTTGGATTAACTATAATTTAAAAACAAAGTATCTCGATGTTTTGCCGGCAATCAACTGTGCCCTAGTGTTTGAAATTCATTCCCCATTCTTGCATGGGACCTAAGCATGCACACACAAATTTGATTTTTCAACCAATTTATATGCACTGGAGCATGTGCATGTAGTTCAAATTTGAATTATGCACATAAAATGCCTAGAAAACCCAGTTAATGTATAAAAATGTCCAAACGAACCCCAAAAAATTCCAAAAATTAACACAACACTCCTATTGTTCTATGTTGACACTAGAAAATTTTTAAAAGCAATAAGAGGCAACCGATATCATTTCATCCAGAAAGGTGAAATGTTCCCTACCAAAACCATCAATCTTGTTGTGAGAAGCTCTGGTTTGTGAGCAGCTTATACTCAAACCTGCCCCAAATGGGACAAAAAATTTACCACGACATGTTGATGCCGCTACATGATAGCATGCCAAGTTTCATGAATTTTAGACGAGTTTTGGATTTACTAGAATTTAAAAACTATGTATCTCAATGTGTGCGGCCGAGTGACGGTGGCAGGGTGTTTAAAATTCATTCTCATTTCTTGCATGGGACCTAAGCATGCAACCAAGGACACAAATTTGAATTTTCAAACAATTTATATGCATTGGAGCATGTGCATGTAGTTCAAATTTGAGTTATGGACATAAATGCATTGAAAACTCAATTAATGTATTAAAATGTCCAAACAAACCCCGAATAATCCCAAAATTTAACACAACACTCTGTTGTTCTATATTGACACTAGAGAAAAAAATTAAATCAAGAAGAGGCAATGGATTTCATTTCGTCAAGAAAGGTGAAATGTTCCCTACCGAAACCATCTGGTTTGTTGTGAGAAGCTTATACCCAAACCTGCCCCAAATGGGACAAAATTTTTTACCACGACATGTTGATGCCGCTCCATGATAGCATGCCAAGTTTCATGAATTTTAGACGACTTTTGGATTTACTAGAATTGAAAAACCATGTATCTCAATGTTTGCGGCCGAGTGACGGTGGCAGGGTGTTTGACATTCATTCCCATTTCTTGCATGGGACCTAAGCATTCAAGCAAGGACACAAATTTGAATTTTTGACCAATTTATATGCATTACAGCATGTGCATGTAGTTCAAATTTGAATTATGCACATAAATGCATTGAAAACTCAATTAATGTATAAAAATGTCCAAACGAACCCCGAAAAATCCCAAAATTTAACACAACACTCCTGTTCTTCTATGTTCACACTAGAGAAAAAATTGAAATCAAGAAGATGCTATGGATATCGTTTCATCCAAAAAGATGAAACATTCCCTACCGTAACTATGAGGCTTGTTGCGACAAGCTCTGGTTTGTGAGAAGCCTATACCCCAACCTGCCCCAAATGGGACATAAGCATCAACCCATGGACACATGTATCATTTTACAACCCATTTTGGTGCACCGGAGCATGTGCATGTAGTTTAATTTTTAATTGTGCACTTGAAATGCCTAGAAAACCAAGTTAATGTATAAAAATGTCCAAAGGAACCCTGAATAATTCCAATTTTTTTGATGACACACCTATATTTGCATGTTCGCTGCAGATAAAAGTTCTAGCGATTCAAACACCATCCTTTGCAGCTGTGACCCCATTATGTAACTCAAATCAAGACGAAAAATCAAGTAGATTGCACACAGTTTATTATCACCAACCGTGTGAGATGCGGTACAAAATATCCTAGAGCATCGCTGGTGTATAGTATGCATACGGATTATGCGAGAAGGTGCGTCGGCTACAGTCCACAGTCGGCGTGTCAATCACACTAGCTCGTTCTCCAAATATTATTTCACTATTCAATCGTCGCCGATGAAAAATGGGGGCGTGGACCCGCTTCGTGAGGGCAACTTCGGCGGCCCACTCCGACGAGAGTGCGGCCACAACCGCCAGACACGTGCTAACAAGCTTTGTGAGCACGGCCGCAATCTACGATCGGGCGGCCAAGGCATCCCAAACGGCCGTTATTTCTTCTCATGTGGTGGCAGCAGCATCTGCCTCGGGGATAGTAACTGGTGAGAGCGGCACAACAGCTCTCCATTCCACAGCGGCGGGCTTAGCCCTGTTGGAGGCCGCCCACGACCATGTTGAGGCCACCCACGACCAGCTCATGGCGGTCACCACACAATCGAATGAAGCTTCGCCGACAACGGTCGGCAACCCACAGCCGAAGACTTGGCAATCGGCGAGATCATTCAAGCAGCCATCCGTTCCTGCGAGGCATACCTTGCCATGATGGAGCCCCGCCCAAACCAAGATCGGGACCACCCACGCCAAGCCTGTGGTGGACTATTCCAAAGATATGGCAGATGTGGATGGCGAGATGCTTGCCGAGTATGGTGTGATGGATGCCATGGAGCCTCTTCAATAGGAGATCATTGGGCGCGAGCTGGACATGGAGGAGGCGACAGAGATCGACAAGCACCAGCCGTAGTAGTACTCTTTTTTTGTTTAATTAAGAGCACCAATCTTTAATTTGTTAGAGTAATGTTTAGGTCAGCTAGCTCTGTTTAATTGCTGAAATTGCTCGACTAAGAAGTGTGGGTGTGTTGTAGTCTCCTTTGTGTACGCAAATTATGCAATGACGTGGATGACCACTGTAACCAGGGAAATTCGAACCAAATTTTTTGACGTTGAAACTCATCACACACGGGTTAATCTATCTGAATCATTTGTGATGTTCACATATTGTACACAGTTCTGAATAAGGGACCGTGTCTGATGACACTTTGCGAGCCAGTTTTTTCGTGGAACCGATTCAAAATTTTCGGCTTGCGCGGAAATATCTACCTCCACGCCCCCTCCCCCTTACCAAAATCCACGTTTCCCCTGTTTCTGCCTTCCTTTCCAAGTTCAATCCTTCACTCCTTGCTTGCAGCGCCGCCTCCTCGCCGACGACCCTCCTTCACGCTGCTCGGATTTGTCTATCCAAGCAGGTAATCCACACCCGACCCCCATCCATCTCCTCCTTCCACATCCCACATGCCCCAACCGCCTGCGCGACACCTTCCACCGAAATCACCGACCCCTCCACCAAATAAGCGCCGCCCTAAGCCATGGTGCACGCAGTATAGCCAGGAGCTCAAGGAGCATTTGGCAGCGGAGAAGCAAATCATGGCCGCACGCACGGATGAGGTCGCGATGGCTGCCATTCGTGCCGACCCCCCAGTTCTTGGAGGAGCACCTCGCCGTCGAGGCCACCGTCGATGGCTCACGTGCCGATGCCGCGACGCGGTTGGCTACTTTAAATGACAGTTCATGGCATTTTCTCGAGACCACCCTCGGTTCCTTCGACGAAGACTATGAGGTGTTTTCTCAGCGTGCACGTGCTTACCTCAACTCGAGAGCCAGCGGGTTGGATCCCGGAGCGGCTCATGCAACTCACCACTACGACGAGGCACCCATGATGTGGAGGCCTCGCCCTCTTCCATGGCCAAGGAGCCAATCATCATCGATATCTCCGATAATGAGGAGTAGCTTGTCTTATTAGCTCACTATAAGGACCCATGTTCAATTTGCTAGCTACTGCCTTTTCTTAACAAATTCTAGTGAATTGTGCTATCTACATTTACCATGCAACTGTTGCTCTAGTGTATATGTTCTATATGTCGTGCAATGCGGTGCTCACTTATTAATTGTTTGGTTAACTAGTTGTTGTGTTCAGTTAACTGATTGGTTTAATTCTGCAAATGTGATGTTCAATTCTTCAGGGTGCAATTTTGTATTGTCTTCCATGTGAGAAATAAATCGAATTTTTCTTTACAAAATTCATGTGAAACAAATACAATTGCTATATTTCCAACTTGTCAAGCATGTTTGGTTTGGTTAACTGTCTGATCTACTAGTATGTTATACATTGTGCAATGTGGTAACGTTTGGTTCATTTGTTGTGGTGTTTAGTTAACTGTTTGGTTCAATTCTGCAATGCGATGTTCAATTGTTGTGGGTGCATTCTGTTATTGTATATCATGTGAGAAATAAATCGAATTTGGCTGTACAAAATACATGAGAAACAAATACAATTGTTATATTTCCAAGTTGTTAAGCATGGTTGGTTTGGTTAACTGTCTGATCTTCTATTAGGAGCATGTTATATGGTGCAATGTGGTGCTCAGTTAATGTGTGGTTCATTTGTTGTGGTGTTTAGTTAACTGCTTTGTTCAATTCTGCAATGCGATGTCCAATTGTCGTCGGTAGAATTTTGTATTGTTGTGCATGTGAGGAATAATCGAATTTGGCTGCACTTAATACATGAGAAACATATACAATTGCTATATTTCCTAGTTCTTAATCATGCTTGGTTTGGATAAATGGGTTTTCTATGTGGCTTGAATTAATCTGATGAATCTGCAATGTGCTTATTTTTCATCAATATATTTTACAAATAGCATGCGAACCCTCACTTAACCTGATCACTAACTACCTTATATGTGTTGCAGGAAAACAATGGGAAGCACTGAGGCAATCGAGGTTTGCACATGCATGGTCATTTGTCTAATACCACATTATTGTGCAATTGCAGGAACCATTCTAATATTTAGGTTTTAAACAATTTGGTCTTGCACATGTAGGTCCTACTGTGAGAGGTTTTGACACTGTTTGACCCTTTTTGCATATGGGGAAATGAGTTGTCCATGAATATCAGTCAGGTCAAGAAACTCAGAAAGATTGTTAGGATAAAGAAATTAGTGACAAAAAACAACAAGATCTTTGTCTGCACAATGAAGAAGACATCAGTTCACTACAGGAGGGTACTAACTATTATTCCTTGCCTTTTTATTCCTTTGCCCCATTTCTAATAAAGAGAAGATATTTATGCACATCCTTGTTTTCAGGCCTTTCCAAAGCAGTTCACTGATGATTACCTCTCAAACCACTTGTATGGTTAGGAGGCAAGGAAGGTATTCATACAACACCCATGGTTCAATATTGAAGTGTTCCTGATGAGGACGAAGGATGGACTATCAACCATCCACATGCACTGGCCTAAAGTTGCAAAGACATTCAACATCAATGAAGGCTCAATATTCGCCTTCTGCTTCAGCCATTTTCCAGATGAGATACATCTGTCTATATATCGTCTATGATGCTAATTTCGAAAGGTTATAGATGTTGCATGTGAAACTTGGTGCTGGTGGAGTTGTGTAATGGGGTAGCTGAGTGCTGAAGCTATATGATGTTGTACTCAAATGCATTTCAATTATGAAAATGAAATACATTGTGCGCTAAATATGAAATGTCAATTAGATTAATAAATGGATTATTAATAATAGGATAATTAGCCTGCTAATTGGGTTTTTATATTGCAAACGGTTATTGAGAAAAGACCGTGGGCGATGACCTCAGGCAACGCACACTGTTTCTAGGAATAAACCGTGTTGGATTAATGAACAATCACACATGACATCCTCTAGAAAACTGTTTGCATTAGGCCACCTAGCGCAAATGTTTACCACATAAAAACTATGTGTGATGGACAGCCTTTGCCACACAGTTTCTTCTATGCACCATGTGTGATGCATTCAATAACGCAAACGATAAAATTGTTAATACTGTTTGCATTGGAAACGCTATCACAAATGATATAATGGGGAAAATTGTGTGTGATGTACCTGCGAACAGAAACATTTTCCTTGGAGCGGCTGTGTAGGATGTATATACAAATGGAAACATTTAGCGGGGACTGACTATGTGGGGTGAACTTACGACCGGAAATGATTTCGCCTGTATAATTGAATTTTTTAGCACTACTATATGTATAACCGTATTTGATCGCTCGCCAGTCGCGCAAGACCTCATTTTTCTGAGCGTGGGTGCCAGGAGGGCATATCCCCGACGGTTTCTGGGTTGTGTGGGAAGGACCCCCCTATCTATAGCGACCATACCTCAAATGGTCAAGTCTCTGTGCATCAGTGTGATCCCTGGATTGGTAATGCTGACAAGCACAGTACTCGAGGAATTATAACAAAGTTCCAATCACACACTTATTACATCGAGTCCTCATAAAGTGTATGATTACACAAAAATATCATGGCAGAAGGCCATCTAAACTAAATAACTACGGAAGCTTCATAGGTAAATGAGTCCATCAACTCCAACGGCATGCTGAGTGCAAAACAACAACCTATCGCACCTTATTCATCGTCCGAGTAGTCTGCAACATGATACGTTGCAGCAGTGTAGGTCAGCACATTGAATATGCTCGCAGAGTTACACTGTAAAGCAATGAAATGCAAGAATTATGTCTACATGCAGTATTTGGCTGGTGGAGGCTGTAAGTTTATGATTTTGCATAAAGCTAGTTTTTCCCTACAATAAAGGAATAAATTTATTTAACTACTCCCAAGTTGCCCAATATTTGAGAAGGTAACCCCAACTTAAAACTCAATTAAAATTATCATCAATAACCCAATAAATTCATTAAGTAAAGTGACGAGATCACATCAATAGATTCAAGTACTAGATACTAAAGATGTCCATAACCGGGGACATGGCTAACCATGATTAGTTTATACACTCTGCAGAGGTTTTCTCACTTTTCCCCACAAGACTCGACCGCATCCATGATCGGATGATCGAGACGTAGTCTTTTTGAAGCATTAACTCTCTACTCCGGGCGGACCGGTACACCTACTTTCCCCTACATCTGCTAGTCCACCACTTCAAGAGCTCACACAACTTACTCAACTATACCAGAGCCCATAATGGCCTGTGGCTGCACACAGAAGTTTCTAACATGAATAATCTTATGACTCCTTTGAGCCTGGGTGGCGAACCGTAGGAAAAATCACACGGGTACTCCGGGATTTCCAAAAATAGGCAACATTGGGTTCCCCAGGTGCCTCAACCAATCCACCCAGATGTATATTAAAGTTGCCACCTTAATATTATCCATGATTAAATAACTCTCAAACTTCCATGTGTGAATCACAATCCAATCCCCGTCTACAAGCATGGCTAAGCAATAAATAAGCATAACGTATATTCCCGGGGTGATCAAAAGGTATTAGGTTCCTACCTCAAGTACCACAACCAAACCGCATGTTCCCAATCCTACTCATGCAATTGTTTGAGGAATAATACTAATGCATAGTAAAAACTGGGTATAAAAGAGTATGATCAAATTGTAACCTGCCTTGCTGACGATCTTCAAACTCTAGAGATTCGTAGTAACAAGCTTCGCACTCCAGGAAATCTAGCATAGACAAACAATAGCATACATAAGCAATCACTCAAACAAAACAATGAGAAAACCGAGAAAAGATCCAAATCAAACACGAAAAAAGCAAATGGCTTAAACTAACAAAAGTCAAACCTAACAGCAATATTATCATGTGTATTAGATCTTAATAGTAGGTACAAGTGATTAGCTACGATTTGCAAAAAGATTCAACTCAAACGGAGAAACGAAACTCAAAATACAAACGAAACAAGATCGTTTACTAATCTGAACTAAAGTCAAATTTTACAGTACCAAAATCATGTTCAAGTTGGTTAATTGGAAAGAACTTGACGATACGAAGATTTTTGGGCTGGTTTCATCTAATTTGGATAAACGAGTAAAAAGTTATGTTAGTTTACAGATCAGGGGCTAAATTGCAATAAAACTATTCACGGATAGGTCCCTGGCCGAAAATAAACAAAAAAGAAAAACCTACGACACGAACGTTCGCTAACATAACTTATACGACAAAAATCGTCCGTTAAAATGAATGAACGAACGAACGTCCATTAAATAGGAAAACCCTAACAAAAAACCGATCTAACTAACCGAACCGAGATAAACCGAAAAAATTGGGATTCAGCCGGTTCGTACCGGTTTGACGGCGACGACGGTCAATAGCGGAGGCGGCGACGACTTAGTGACGGCGTGGGCGACAGCGGGGCAGCGGGAGAAGGCGTGGGGCTGCGAGGAAGGCGGGGCGGCGACGGCGCGGCTGCGCGGGCGGCGGCGGTTGGCAGCGGCGGCGGCGGTTGCGGCTCGGTAGCGAAAGGCGCGGGGCGCTCGGCTTTTAAAGCCTCGGGAGACGTGTGGCTTGGAGGAGGGGGCACGCGGCGGTGGAGTGGACGAGGAGTCCGACCCGGACTCCTCCGGCGGACGGCGGCGGCGGCGCTTGGGACTTCGGTCCCGAGTCGGTTCGGGCGCGCGGCGGAGCTGGGCCGGCTTGCTGGGCCGACTGGGCTTCGGCCCAGTCAGTCCGAAACCTTTTTTAAAACAATTTCACCGCGAGGAAAAAATCCTAAATAAATATAAGAAAAATTCTAAAAATTCCAGAAAAATATTTTACCGTCCAAACCTAATATTTAGGACAAGATGAACATTTTTCTAGACTAAGATGCAATTTTTCAAAAATCCAATATTTTCTAATTCAAATAAAATAGCAAATAAAATTCCAATAAAAGCATAATTTGATTTTAAAATTCTTTCTCCAATATTTCTCTTAGGTTGAAGAAGTCATATTATCTTCTCTCATTTATTTTTAATATTGGAAATAATTGAACAGAAAAAATAATAAAACCAAGTTGATCCTTTCTTCAAATTTGAAAATAATTCGAATATGAATTTTGTGAAACCTCCAACTCTCTCCTTGGGTCCTTGAGTTGCTTAAGATTTCTAGGATCACAACAAAATGCAAGAATAAATATGATGCATGTGATGATCTATGTATAACATCCTAATTGAAAATTGGGATGTTACAAACATACCCCCTTAAGATGAATCTTGCCCTCGAGATTCAGGTTGGTTAGCAAAAAGGTTTGGGTGGTCCTTGCGGAGATCTTCTTCTCGCTCCCAGGTGGCTTTCTCCTCAGTATGGTGGCTCCACTGAACTTTGCAAAACTTGATAACCTTGCTGCGAGTAACTCGACTAGAAAACTCGAGAATCTTGACTGGCTTCTATTTATAGGTCAAATCCCTATCTAACTGAATTGCTTTCAGTGGCACTGTATCTCTTAGAGCAATATCAGCCATCTCTTCATGGCACTTCTTCAACTGGGAAACGTGAAACACATCATGAACTCCTGACAATCCTTCGGGCAATTCCAGCTTGTATGCAACTTCTCCCATGCGTTCCAAAACTCTGTATGGTCCCACAAAACGTGGTGCTAGCTTTCCCTTGACTTTCACTCCTCGAAGCAGGGACACACGAACATATTCTCTGTCTCCAACTTCGTAAACTATCTCCTTGCATTTAGTATCCGCATAACTCTTCTGCCTAGACTGGGCTACCTTGAGTCTGTCGCGAATCAACTTAACCTTCTCTTCAGAGTCTTTGATTAAGTCTGGTCCGAACAACTGTCGATCTCCAACTTCATCCCACGATAACGGCGTCCTGCATCTCCTTCCGTACAAAGCTTCGAAAGGGGCCATCTTCAAATTGGCTTGATAGCTATTGTTATTAGAGAACTCTGCATATGGCAAATTGTCATCCCAACTAGATCCATAATCTAGCGCACAAGCTCTCAACATGTCTTCTAGAATCTGATTGACTCTCTCGGTCTGTCCATCTGTCTGTGGATGAAAGGCTGTATTGAACTCTAGCCTGGTACCCAAAGTTTCATGCAACTGTTTCCAAAACTTTGAAGTAAACTAGGTTCCTCTATCCGATACAATGGTCCTCGGAACTCCATGCAGACATACGATCCTGGTCATGTATATCTTTGCTAACTTAGCACTCCTATAAGTTGTCTTCACCGGGAAGAAATGAGATACTTTTGTCAAACGATCAACTACAACCCAGATAGAGTCATAGCCTGAATGATTCCTGGGTAATCCAGTTGTAAAATCCATGCCAAGTTTATCCCACTTCCATTCGGGTATCGGCAATGGCTGTAGCAATCTAGCTGGCTTCTGATGCTCTGCCTTAACTCTCTCACATACATCACATACTGCTACATACTCGGCAATATCATTCTTCATTCCTATCCACCAGAAACTTTCCTTCAAATCTAGATACATCTTAGTGTTGCCTGTGTGAATCCAGTACGGTGAATCATGGGCCTCCTGCAGAATCAACTTCCTGATCTCGGGGTCATTAGGCACATACATGCGATCCTCAAACCATAAGGTCCGTGATCATCGTCACTAAATCCTTTAGCCTTTCCTTTACTCATCCTTTCCTTTATCTCGACAATCTCCTTGTCAGTCTTCTGGGCTTCTCTGATCTTACCCAAAAGAGTGGACTGAATGTTGCAACATAACCTCTCGGAACTATCTCCAAGCATAGCTCTCGAAGTTCATCGGCTAACTTCTTAGGTAATCCTCTGGTTATGAGCGTGTTAACATAACTCTTGCGGCTCAACGCATCTGCTATGACATTGGCCTTTCCGGGATGATAGTGCAATTTCATATCATAATCCTTGATGAGCTCCAACCATCTCCTTTGCCTGAGGTTCAATTCATTCTGTGTGAAGATGTATTTCAAACTCTTACGATCCGTGTATAGATCAAAGTGGTTTCCGATGAGAAAGTGTCTCCATGTCTTCAGCGCATGCACTACGGTTGCTAACTCCAAATCATGTGTAGCATAATTCAACTCATGAGGTCGAAGCTGTCGTGAGGCATATGAAACAACTCTTCCTTCATGCATAAGCACACCTCCAAGTCCTCGACGTGAAGCATTGCAATACACTTGGTAATCCTTACGTTGGTCTGAGGGAATCAGCACTGCGGCTGCAACCAAATGTTTCTTCAACTCCTACAAACTGGCCTCACAATCCTCAGTCCATTTAAACTTGGTGTCCTTCTTTAATAACTCCATCATGGGCTTTGCAATCTTGGAGAAATTATCAATAAACCTCCGGTAATAGCCTGTGAGTCCAAGAAAACTCCTGATCTCTCCAATTAATGTGGGTGCCAACCACTTAGTAATATGAGCAACCTTGGTAGGGTCTGCTGCTATTCCTTCTCCAGATATAACATGTCCGAGAAATCCAACTTCCTTTAACAAAAACTCACATTTGCTGAACTTGGCATACAACTGATGTTCACTGAGCTTCTCAAGAACCAAACACAAATTCTCCTTATGCTCTTCTTCATTCTTCAAGTAGACCAATATATCATCAATGAACATCACGACGAACTTATCCAAAAACTCCATAAACACTTTGTTCATCATATTCATGAAATAGGTAGGTGCGTTAGTCAAACCAAATGATATAACGGTATACTCATATAGCCCATACCTCGTGGTACAAGTTGTCTTAGGTATATCCTGTTCTCGAATCTTCAACTGATGGTATCCTGATCGCAGATCAATCTTGGAAAATACCTTAGCTCCTTGCAATTGATCAAACCAATCATTGATCATTGGTAGTGGATACTTGTTCTTGATGGTCACTTCATTTAGTCCTAGATAATCAACAACCATCCTCAAAGATCCATCCTTCTTCTCCACTAGAAGCACTGGGGCCCCCCAAGGGGATGAACTTGGTCGAATGTAACCTTTCTCCAGTAACTCTTTGATCTACTTGTTAATTTCCTCCAAATGTTGTGCGGGCATCCGATGCGGTCTCTTGGATATTGGTCCTATGCCTGGCAATAGCTCAATGAAAAATTCAATGTCTCAATCCGGTGGCATGCCTGGTAACTCTTCCAGAAATACATCGAGATAATCCTTCACCACTGGTACTTCCTCCTGTACAACTCTTGATAAGGAATTTACCTGAGTCCTCCTTGGTGCATGCCGGGATATGCTACCTCTTGAGCACTGCGCTGGATTTCCCCGAAGAGGAGAGGATGATCAGCAAACTAGCGTAAATATTTCCCTTAGTTTTTGAGAACCAAGGTATCAATCCAATAGGAGACCACGCACAAGTCCCTCTTACCTACACAAAACGATAGCTACTCCCAACCAACGCGATTAGGGGTTGTCAATCCCTTCACGGTCACTTACGAGAGTGAGATCTGATAGAGATGATAAATAATATTTTTGGTATTTTTGATAGATAGATGCAAAGTAAAAAGTAAAAGGCAAATTAAAAGCAAAGCAAGTAAATAAAGCGATAGAGATTGATATGATGAGAATAGACCCGGGGGCCATAGGTTTCACTAGTGGCTTCTCTCAAGAGCAAATTACTGTTGAGCAATTGACAGAATTGAGCATAGTTATGAGCATATCTAGGTAATGATCATGTATATAGGCATCACGTACGAGACAAGTAGATCGAAACAATTATGCATCTACTACTATTACTCCACTCATCGACCGCTATCCAGCATGCATCTAGAGTATTAAGTTAAAAACAGAGTAACACCTTAAGCAAGATGACATGATGTAGAGGGATAAATTCATGCAATATGATAAAAAACCATCTTGTTATCCTCGATGGGAACAATACAATACGTGCCTTGCTGCCCCTTCTGTCACTGGGAAAGGACACCGCAAGATTGAACCCAAAGCTAAGCACTTCTCCCATTGCAAGAACTACCAATCTAGTTGGCCAAACCAAAAAGGATAATTCGAAGAGACTTGCAAAGATAACCCAATCATACATAAAAGAATTCAGAGAAGATTCAAATATTTTCCATAGATAAGTTGGATCATAAACCCACAATTCATCGGTCTCAACAAACACACCGCAAAAAGAAGATTACATCGAATAGATCTCCATGAGAGAGGGGGAGAACATTGTATTGAGATCCGAAAAGAGAGACGAAGCCATCTAGCTACTAGCTATGGACCCGAAGGTCTGAAGTAAACTACTCACACTTCATCGAAAAGAGAGACGAAGCCCTCCGTGGTGGATGCCCCCTCCGGCGGAGCTCCGGAACAGGCCCCAAGATGGGATCTCGTGGATACAGAAGGTTGCAGTGGTGGAATTAGGTTTTTGGCTCCTGTTCTGATCGTTTGGGGATACGTAGGTATATATAGGAGGAAGGAGTACGTCGGTGGAGCAGCAGGGGGGCCCACGAGGTAGGGGGCGCGCCCAGGGGGCACCCTCCACCCTCGTGACCGCCTCTGGCACTTCTTGGAGAAGGGTCCAAGTCTCCTGGATTACGTTCGGTGATAAAATCACGTTCCTGAATGTTTCATTCCGTTTGGACTCCGTTTGATATTCTGTTCCTTCGAAACACTGAAATAGGCAAAAAAACAGCAATTCTGGGCTGGGCCTCCGGTTAATAGGTTAGTCCCAAAAATAGTATAAAAGTGGAAAATAAAGCCGAATATAGTCCAAAACAGTAGATAAAGTAGCATGGAGCAATAAAAAATTATAGATACGTTGGAGATGTATCAAGCATCCCCAAGCTTAATTCCTGCTCATCCTCGAGTAGGTAAATGATAAAAAAAAGAATTTTTGATGCGGAGTGATACGTTGGCATAATTTCAATGTAAATCTTCTTAATTGTGATATGAATATTCAGATCCTAAAGATTCAAGACAAAAGTTCATATTGACACAAAAATAATAATACTTCAAGCATACTAATCAAAGCAATCGTGTCTTCTCATAATAACATGGCAAAAGAAAGTTCATCCCTACAAAATCATATAGTTAGGCTATGCTTCATTTTCGTCACACAAAGATGTTCCCAACTTCTATACCCCCGATGACAAGCCAAGCAATTGTTTCATACTTAAATAATCTCAAACTTTTTCAACCTTCACGCAATACATGAGCGTGAGCCATGGATATAGCACTATGGGTGGAATAGAATAGGGTTAATTATCCTTTTGCCCTCAGTGGTGTCTCTATGCTCAGTTTTGCCCTCAAATGCAAATTGTGCTCAGTTTTGCCCCTAGTCCATGCACAGCTACTATGACGAGGCCAAACGGCCATATTTGAGTCCATTCCGTCCGCCAGCGTTAAGTTGTGGGTCCGGAGCTTACACGTGGGACCGCATGGACGTGCGTCCGGAGCTTACACGTGGGACCACATGGACGTGGGTCCGGAGCTGACATGTAGGCCCGTGCAACTAAATCCCCAAATCATTCATAGCTCACTCTGCCCATCCGCTTCCCCGCCGGCCAGCTGACCTGCGCCGCCGCCGGCACTTGCGCCGCGGCCAGGACCTGCCCCGTCACCAGCTGCACGCCTACTCCACCGCTACCTTTCTGTGCCTACGCTCCACGGCTGCCTGCGACGCCCGCCACCTTCCTGCGACGCCACGGGTGGGGCGCCCGCCACCTACTCGACCCGCGGTGCGGCCTCCTTTCGTGCGCCCGGCCGGAGCGCTCAAAGGTGGGGGCTGCTGGAGCTATTTGAACTAGGAGGAAGAACCCTAGGCTGAAATGGAGAGCAGCGGCGACCCAGGATTATCTGGCGAGGCAGGCATCGGGCCGGAGATCCGCCGCATCCATGACTGGGTTCCCGAGGGGTATGTCTTGCTTCCTGTTTAGATTGAGCTTAGTTGTGCTGATTGCGTCTCTGTTTTTACATTTGAACGCTCAATTCGAGTAGGTTTGCCCAATTAGTGTGCTGATTGCGTCTCTGTTTTTCGCCGGTTAGGATGGAGTTGTGGTTTGCTTTCTTGATGCACATTAGAAGGGACCGGTACACGTTTGATGCAAAGGATCAGAAGAAATACCAAGGAGGTTTTGATTATCGGTTGCCAATGGCTAGTAATTGGAGTTTCAGACAATTTGGGGAGGTAATTTGTAGCCAATATCCTTGGGGTTTGCTTGATGAAGTGGTATACAAATACTATGATGGGGTAAAGAAATGGGTGACAGTTAGTAATGATGAAGAGCTAGCTACCATGTTTCTTAGGCATAAAGAGAAAGATAATTTTCATGTGAGGCTGCAAGTTGATGTGCTTGAGCAGGCATTTGGACCTAGGATGACGGGTGCAACATCTCGGCGAGAACCAAGTCATCGTAATGGAATCTCTAGCCAGAACAGTTTAGTTGGTGCACGACGACGTGGTGGCTCGACAAGTGTGGGCAATAGCAGTAGGGTCCCCCTTGAAGTGGAGCATGATGACTACAATTCTGGGGTTGATGAAGAGAAGCTATATTCTGATGTTATTCAGAATTTATGACGGGCACCTCGGGTTGATAACCAAGATGAGGCTCACAATGCAGTCCGTGTGGATGATGACGCGGTGGGTGAGGACGAAGACCTTGCAGCTGTTGAATGGGACCCTTTGAACCCTAATTTGGAAGAAGGTACAGTTTTTGCATCCATGAATGAGTGTAGAAATGCAGTTGTGACATACTGCATCAAGGTAGAACGTACTTTCAAAGTTGACAAGAGTGATCAAGTACGTTATAGAGTGCAATGTCCGACTGAGGGTTGTCCATGGAGGCTGCTTGCATCTAAAATGCGAAATAGCACTAATGTTCATGTCAAAGTGAACCCTTTTAAGCACACATGCCAGGAATCAACCCTTAGGAAGGATACAATCAGTAGAGACAAGTCAAGATGGGTGGCAGAAGAAGTAAAGAAGTGGGTGAAAGAAAACCAGCAAGTGGGTCCAAAGGAATTGCAGAAGAACATCAAAGATAAATTCAAGATAGATTTACCATACATGAGGTTGTTCAATGGTAAACAACAGGCTATGGATTCTATGTATGGTAACTGGCAGGAAAGTTTTCAATTGTTGTATTCATTCAAAGGTGAAGTGGAGAGGACAAGCCCAGGTAGTATTGTAGATATTGATCACCACACCGTGGAGTACACATTCAGGGGAGTGACAAAGACCAAGGAGTGCTTTAGGAGGGTTTTTGTCTGCTTTGAGGCTTGTCGTCGGGGTTTTTTGGCAGGTTGCAGGCCTTATTTGGCTATTGATGCCACTTTTCTCACAGGGAGGTTTAAAGGACAGTTAGTAGCTGCTTGTGCAGTTGATGCACATAGTTTTGTATTTCCAGTTGCCTATGGTGTGCTGGAGACAGAGTCTGAGGAGAGCTGGACTTGGTTTTTGCATAATCTGTGCCGGGCTATTGCACATCCCAATGGGTTGGTCATTCATACAGATGCCTGCAAAGGTTTAGAAGTGGCCGTGGACAATGTGTTCCCTGGAGTAGAGCATAGGGAATGCATGCGTCACCTTGCTGCAAAATTCATGAAGAAATTCAAAGGAAAGGTGTATACCGACAATTTATGATCAGCATCTTTGACTTGTAGTGTGAAGAAGCACAACTACCACTTGATGCAGTTATATATGAATCCCAAAGTGAAAGAATACTTGGAAACACACCACTCCAAGTTATGGGCTAGAAGCCAATTCAGTGAACTGAGCAAAGTTGACTATGTGCACAATAATCTAGCAGAGTCTTGCAACTCAACGATCCGAAAACTAAAGGGTCATTATGTGGTGGATTTGCTGGACAGGATAAGGATATAATACATGCAGAAATTTCATTATCATGCAGGAATAGCCGAGGCAAAATTCATGGGCCACATTATCATCCCTGCCGTGATGAATGAGCTGATGCAGAAAACAACAGGCTTGGAAATGAACATGACTCTTTGCTCGGGTACTACAGCAGAGATATCATATTTGGATAAAGAGAAGAGGGAATGGAGATATCCAGTGGATTTAGAAGCTAGAACTTGCAGTTGTAGGCAATGGCAGATAACTGGGTTGCCATGCATTCATGCCTTGTTTTTCATCACTTCTCTCCCTGGTCCAGCAGGGAAC
This sequence comes from Triticum aestivum, assembly GCF_018294505.1. Classification (NCBI taxonomy): domain Eukaryota; kingdom Viridiplantae; phylum Streptophyta; class Magnoliopsida; order Poales; family Poaceae; genus Triticum; species Triticum aestivum. The sequence continues at coordinate 314,267,259 of NC_057795.1, read as the reverse complement.
ATTCAGCAGTATGTGCATGATTACTACTCTGTTGCAAGGTTCAAAGCCACATATGCTTATACCTTGCCTGCTATGGAGGGAAAACAACAATGGGACATGGTGGACCCTGGATTCAAGCTTTGCGCTCCAGTTCTGAAAAGAGCAGCAGGTAGACCAAGGAAGAGTCGAATCAGACCTCGCAGCGAAGGAGCTGGACTTGGAGCGAGGAAGCGTAAGTGCACAAGATGTGGTGGGTGTGGTCATTTCGGTAAGTATTGTGATAACACAGTAGATCCAGCGTTCGGAGAGAGTTTCGATGAAGGCTTCGATGAAAATGATGGACAGCAACCGGTTGCATCAGATGAGGATTTTGACGAGGTTCGAAATGATGATGGTCAACAGCCGCATGATTTTGACGATGATCCAAGTGAGGCTCCAAATAGTGATCATGGTGATCCAAGTGCGGCTCCAAATGATGATCATGGTGATCCAAGTGAGGCTCCAAATGATGATCTTGGTGATCCAAGTGAGGCTCCAAATGATGATCTTGGTGATCCAAGTGAGGCTCCAAATGATGATCTTGGTCATCCAAGTGAGGCTCCAAATGATGATCTTGGTGATCCAAGTGAGGCTCCAAATGATGATCCAAGTGAGGCTCTAAATGGTGACCAACCTTCTGTTGTTGTGAGTTCTGCTAGGTATGTAAATCTTGCAAGGGTCAAATACTACTGTACATTTATGGGTCACTTGACATTATCTCATTACCCTTTATGCTTTGCACAGCTCTATGATAGGTTTGAAGAAGACGCACAAGGTACCGACAACCAAGAGGAGAAGAGAAGAAGCAATGAGCACAAGGTGCACGAGGAGCAAAGTGATGGCAAGAAGCTCAAGGAACAGACAGAAGCCCGAACGCTATATGTGAATAATTATGAAACATTATGAATAATGTTGTATTTCTGTTGGATGATGTTAGAACTATGTTTGACATGATGGTTAAATCTGTTGGATGATGTTTGAATGAGCACATGGTTTTTCCATTTTTTTTATTTTTTTTGAATTTGTTTTGCTCATTTGAATTCTGGTCAAACCTAACTTTGACCACGATTTAAACAAGTCTAAAACATCAAAATGAAGAACTAAGCCTGGATCGTTCTTAGTCAATCCAAAATGAAGCTGTGGTGAGGTTTTTGAACTTTTCATGAAAAATGTGCTAAAATGAGGGTCCAAAGGTAGGGTAAACGGCCTCATCTCTAAGCAAGGTTTTTTTCGACCTTGTCTAAATCAGCCAAATAACTTTCCTAAACATATATTCTATATATACAGACTATGTGCGCTGGTTTTTCCATTTTTGATTTTTTTTAAAATTTGTTTTGCTCATTTGAATTCTAGTCAAACTTAACTTTGACCAAGATTTAAATAAGTGTAAAACATCAAACTGAAAAACTAAGCCTGGATCATTTTAATGTATGTAAACCTTGTTTAACAACTTAAATCGTTAGTATATGACATAAGAAGACTATGTGCGCTGGTTTTTTATTTTTCTGATTTTTATTTAATTTATTATGCTCGTTTAAAATCTGGTCAAACATAGCTTTGACTGCTCCAAACCCCTCCCAAACCCCGCTAACCCTAGCGCTGAACCAGGACCGTTCATCTAACCCTAGCGCTGAACAAGGGCCGTCGATCTAACCCTTCTAGAAGGAATCTGTGGGGAGGAGGGGGGCGATCCGCGAGATGCAATCTGATTGGCTGGGAGATTCTTTTTTTAAACAAATATCGGGCGCGCTGGATGGACCGTTGGGCCGTCTCGTTATCTGGGCCTGAGACCGCAGTAAATAGCCTGTCTCAGCCTTTCCAGGCCTTTCATGCATGCATGGGAGGCGGCGACATGCATAGGCTGCTACGTGGGTTTGCATGCACGGGAGGCTGCGACGTGCATGCATGCAAGCGAGGCGTGCTAGGCTAGCGAGGCCAGCTAGGTGGTTCAACGAGTCAGATGCACCGTCCGGTCAAAGAGCTATGCAGTGATTCAAATAAATGCACGCGCCCCATGCATGCATCATTTTTGTACAAAAATTTAAGAGTGCAAAGCATAACGGATACACACACGCGTTCGGGTTCACACACGCACCGTTCTCACCCTTTCTCTCTTGCTCTCCCACCCACAGGCCTATAAATGGGGTGCCTATCTTCCTCTCCCACCCATAAGCCAGATCCGATCCATTCTCTCCAACTTCAAACACCCAATCGACCGAGCCCTCCCCAAGCGAGACCATGTAGTTCAACGGGCCGACCTTTAGCCGTCCGCCTGTCATGCTGGAGCGGCTCTACCCACCGGGCGTGCTCGTGGAGAGGGAGCTCCGCGTGTGGGCTTTTTCAAGGTGGAGGGGTTCCGTCGAACTCACCCGCGCCTTCCTCAGAGCCGGCTATGCCCACCTCCCACGAGGCTCGCCGAGGATGCTCACCCTCAACGAGGTTCGTGACCGCGGCGGCATCGTCCTACTGCTCACGGTCACCTTCACCAACCCGTATGACGCGCGCAAGCTCCTCGGCCAAGTCTTTTGGTGCGGCTGCGAGGCCATCTTCTTCACCGTCTACAACATCTACACCAACTACGAGAACATCTTCCCCACTCCAGCCGGGATGCACTCCCTTCCCTACGACGACGAGGAGGAGGTGTGAAGATGAAGATGGTGTTGAAGGGGCATGCGCGGCCAAAGTGGAAGGAGGAGATCAAGATGAAGATTGTTTCGTTTTTTAGTTGTTGGTTTTCTATGTCGTGTCGTGTCGTGTCATGTTTCGTCATGTGTCCGTGAACTATCCGTGAACTTATATTATTGTAATGGTACTTGTGTTGCATCTTATCTAAGTTATTTATTAGGGTTTATTATGTGTGTTAAAAAATGCCCGTGCCCAAGCATATAATTTCTTCCCTAAACCAAGTCATGAAGCTCGAGAACTTGTGGTTGTCATCCAAAAGAGGGGGTGAGAAGCCCTCCGTTTTATTCAAAAAAATAAGTCATGAACTAACATGCAAATTTATTCCGTTTAAATCCTAAACCAAGTGCCACTCTAACACTAAACCAAGTGCCACTCTAACCAAAACCACATGGTAGTGCAACATACATTTTCACGGTCTCACATTTTTTTTTGACAAATTTCACAGTCTCACTATGTATACGTTTCTTCCCTACCCATGTCAAACTCTTGCCATATGTCCTAGCGGTTACCAGCGAAGCCCTAAACACCACAAACCCACGCTGTCTTGGGTTCGAGTCCCCAGCCGCACCAATTTTTTGTGCATTTTTTCACCCTTCATTTTTTTGACAAATTTCACAGTCTCACTATGTATACATTGCTTCCCTTCCCATGTCAAACTCTTGCCATCTGTCCTAGCGGTTACCAGCGCAGCCCTAAACACCACAAACCCACGCGGTCTTGGGTTCGAGTCCCCAGCTGCACCAATATTTTTTTTGCATTTTCCACCCTTCATTTTTAGACAAATTAGTTTCTACTCAATGTAATGCCCTTAAAAATGTTCATTTATTTTGGCACTAGGTGTAAACATCTACCAGAGCTGAGGAACATTTTCCATGACATTTTGGTCTTTGATTTAAATCACGGTGTATTTGAATTGGATTATTTAAATTGCTATTAAATATTTAACAGCTCCAAAAAAATTCAAACCTTAATTGTTTGGCTCTGGAATAATTCATTAGCTGCATTTCATTGATCAAAAGTTTCTGAATTCTTCATTTCTTCTCCTTTTTTTCAACATATTTAAATGTTGGTCACTTCTTCTATTTTTTTCAACATTTAAACAAATTTGACCAACATTTAAACTAGGTGAATTTCTCATACAATTTCAAGATTACAAATTCCTCCATAATTCATGCCTTTCCATACATTTTCAACATTACAACCAGTGTGATTACCATACCTACAAATGCCCAAAAGTATTTGCAAATGGGTATTGGTAGTGCTTGATCTTCAAGCTTCCTAACCTTCTTCTTCAACATCCTAAGCTCAACAGCTAGCTCTCTATCAGTGCGTGCTTCGCCCTCCATCTCTTCTTCCGGAGCTCGTGCTGCGGCCACTGCGGTTTGGGGCAGCATGCGCAACCATTCGCCATGCTCTTCTTGCAGTTCATTTATCAGAGTCTTGGCCAGAGCATCGACCCAAAGAAAGAAGCATGTCACCTGCATGAACACGGAACAGATCAACCAATTACTCAAAGATCCCGACCACGAAAATGGTGCAATTGCCCCGATTCTTACCCCATTCTCGCTGCACACGTAGAACGGACGATTGTGGTTCCTCGGTGTGTGAGAAACCCTCCGATCAACGCTCGCCCGGCACCGCGGACAGACGAAGATAGGCATCTCCACACGCGCCCGGCTCTGCATCCGCGAGGTGGCGCGGGAGCTTGCGGAAGACATGGAGCTCGGAGCCGAACGGGATCTCAACGCCGCCGCGCCCTCCACAGCTAGCTTCCCACCGGCGTGCCCTCCACAACTAGCTTCCCACCGCCGTCGTGCTCTCGCTCTCTCGCTGTGGTCAGCGCCGTGCTCTTTCTCGCCGTGGTCACCGCTGCTGTCGCCCGCTAATATAGCACACCCGCAACGGCTCTAAGCTCAACGGCTCTCTGCTGGGTCCCGCAAGCCACGCGTGTAACGGTCTGAATAAAATTGGCCGCCTCTGCCGCCTGGTCCCACCTGTAAGGGCCGAGTCAAAACGTTGACCTGACGGAGACGCCAAAGTTCACAGAACGAGTCAGTGCGCATGGACTAGGGGCAAAACTGAGCACAATTTGCATCTGAGGGCAAAACTGAGCATATGGACACCATTAAGGGCAAAAGGATAATTAACCCAATAGAATATGATGATGGGGATTGTGTGGAGAAGACAAAAAGGAGAAAGTCTCACATTGACAAGGCTAATCAACGGGCTATGGAGATGCCCATCAATTGATGTCAACATGAGGAGTAGGGATTGCCATGCAACAGATGCACTAGAGCTATGAATGCTCAACAAAAGAACACTAGTGGGTGTGCATCCAACTCGCTTGCTCATGAAGACCTAGGGCATTTGAGGAAGCCCGTCATAGAAATATACAAGCCAAGTTCTATAATGAAAGATTCCCACTAGTATAAAAAGACAACTTATGAGACTCAGTACATGAAGAACAAGGTGCTACTTTGAAGCACAATATATGAGACTTACTACATGAAGGACAAGGTGCTACTTTGAAGCACAAGTGTGGAAAAAGAGATAGTAGCATTGCCCTTTTTTCTTTTCTTTTTTTTTCTTTTTTTGGGCCTTTTTTTGGCCTTTCTTCCTTTTTTTTCTTTTTGGGTAATGCTCCAACAATGATGATCATCACACTTCTATTGATTACAACATAAGGATTACAACTCGAAACTTAGAACAAGATATGACTCTATATGAATGCCTCCGGTGGTGTACCGGGATGGTGCAATGAATCAAGAGTGACATGTATGAAAAATAATGCATGGTGGCCTTGCCACAAATACGATGTCAACTACATGATCATGCAATGGCAATATGACAAAAGTAATGTATGTCATGATGATGATGATGGAAGTTGCATGGCAATATATCTCGGAATGGCTATGGAAATGCCATAATAGGTAGGTATGGTGGCTGTTTTGAGGAAGATATAAGGAGGTTTATGTGTGATAGAGAGTATCGTATCACGGGGTTTGGATGCACCGGTGAAGTTTGCCCCAACTCTGAAGGTGAGAAAGGGAAATGCACGGTACCGAAGAGGCTAGCAAAGGCGGAAAGGTGAGAGTGCGTATAATCCATGGACTCAATATTAGTCAAAAGAACTCATATACTTATTGCAAAAAATTAGAAGTCATCAAAAATCAAGTACTATGCGCATGCTCCTAGGGGGATAGATTGGTAGGAAAAGACCATCGCTCATCCCCGACCGCCACTCATAAGGATGCACAAGCCAGGTACACTTCATGTTTCAAATTTGTTACACAACTTTAACCATACGTGCATGCTACGGGACTTGCAAACTTCAACACAAGAATTTCTCAAATTCATAATCACCCAACTAGCACGACTTTGATATTATCACCTCCATATCTCAAAACAATTATCAAGCATCAAGCTTATCTTAGTATTCAATTCACTCAAAATAAAGTTTCACATATCTTGAATACCAAGTATATTAACATTAAGCAAATTACCATGCTATTAACGAATCTCAAAATAATCTAAGTGAAGCATGAGAGATCAATAGTTTCTTTAAAACAAATCCACAATCGTGCTCTAAAAGATCTAAGTGAAGCACTAGAGCAAAAATTATCACGCTCAAAAGATATAAGTGAAGCACTATGAGCAAAACTATCAAGCTCAAAAGATATAAGTGAAGCACATAGAGTATTCTAACAAATTCGAATTCATGTATGGCTCTCTCAAAAGATGTGTACATCAAGGATGATTGTGGTAAACTAACAAGCAAAGACGCAAATAATACAAGATGCTCAAAGCAAAACACATATCATGTGGTGAATAAAAATATAGCTCCAAGTAAATTACCGATGGAAGTGGACGAAAGAGGGGATGCCTTCCGGGGCATCCCCAAGCTTTGACTTTTTGGTGTGCTTGGATTATCTTGGGGGTGCCATGGGCATCCCCAAGCTTAGGCTCTTGCCATTCCTTGTTCCATAATCCATCAAAAGAATTCACCCAAAACTTGAAAACTTCACAACACAAAACTCAACAGAAATCTCGTGAGCTCCGTTAGAGAAAGAAAACAAAAGACTACTTCAAGGTACTGTAATGAACTCATTCTTCATTTATATTGGTGTTAAACCTAATGTATTCCAACTTCTCTATGGATTATAAACTATATTACTAGCCATAGATTCATCAAAATAAGCAAACAACACACGTAAAACAGAATCTGTCAAAAACAGAATAGTCTGTAGCAATCTGTAACTAACGCAAACTTCTGGAACTCTAAAAATGCGATCAAAATAAGAAGTCCTGGAAAATTTGTTTATTGAACAGAAGCAAAAATAATCAACGCAAAAGCACATTACTGTGATTTAACAAAATTATATTCGTGCGCGCAAAGTTTCTGTTTTTCAGCAGAATCAAATCAACTATCATCGTAGGTTATCCTATAGGTTCTACTTGGCACAAACACTAATTAAAACATAAAACCACATCCAAACATAAGCTAGATGTATTATTGATTCCTAAAAAGAAGCAAAAACAAAAAACACAAAATAAAATTGGGTTGCCTCCCAATAAGCACTATCATTTAACGCCCCTAGCTAGGCATAAAAGCAAGGATAGATCTAGGTATTGCCATCTTTGGTAGGCAATCCATAAGTGGCTCTCATGATAGATTCATATAGTAATTTTATTTTCTTTCTAGGGAAGTGTTCCATGCCCTTCTTTAAGGGAAATTGGAATCTAATATTCCCTTCCTTCATATCAATAATTGCACCAATCATTCTAAGGAATGGTCTACCAAGAATAATAGGACATGAAGGATTGCAATCTATATCAAGAACGATAAAATCTACGGGCCCATAATTCCTGTTTGCAACAATAAGAACATCATTAATTCTTCCCATAGGCTTTTTAATAGTGGAATCCACAAGATGCAAGTTTAGAGAGCAATCATCAAAATCACGGAAATCTAGCAAATCGCACAAAGCTTTGGGAATAGTAGAGACACTAGCACCCAAATCACACAAAGCATGAAATTCATAATCTTTAATTTTAATTTTAATAGTAGGTTCCCACTCATCATAGAGCTTTCTAGGGATAGAAACTTTCAGCTCAAGTTTTTCTTCATAAGATTGCATCAAGGCATCAACAATGTGTTCGGTAAAGGCCTTATTTTGACTATAAGCATGAGGAGAATCTAGCATGGATTGCAACAAGGAAGTACAACCAATCAAAGAGCAATTTTCATAATTAAATTCCTTGAGATCCAAAATAGTGGGTTTAGCAACATCTCGGTTTTTATTTATTTCAATCCCACTTTCATCAATTTCATCATCAAGATCTAGAAACTCCGAATTCTTAGAACGCCTTCTAGGTAAAGGAAGATCATTTTCAGTTTCATCAAGATTCATATTGCAAAACAAAGATTTAATGGGGGATACAACAAAAACTTTTAGATCTTCATCTTGATTTTCATCAGAATTCGAAGAACACTAATAATAAAAGCATCTTTGGAAGCATGCATCCTAGCGGTTCTTTCCTTGCACTCATCAATGGAAATTCTCATGGCTTTGAGAGACTCATTGATATCATGCTTAGGAGGAATAGATCTAAGCTTTAAAGAATCAATTTCAAGAGAAATTCTATTAACGTTCCTAGCCAAATCATCAACTTTAAGCAATTTCTCTTCAAGAAAAGCATTAAAATTCTTTTGTGAATTCATAAACTCTTTAACACTACTCTCAAATTCAGAGGGCGTCTTATTAAAATTTCCATAAGAGTTGTTGTAGGAATTTCCATAATTATTAGAAGGATTACTGGGATAAGGCCTAGGATTAAAATTCCCACTATACGCGTTGTTTCCAAAACTATTCCTACCAACAAAATTCACATCCATAGATTCATTATTATTCTCAAGCAAAGTAGATAAAGGCATATCATTGGGATCAAGAGGAGTATTTTTAGGAGCAAACATCTTCATAAGTTCATCCATCTTTTCACTCAAAACATTGATTTCTTCTATAGCATGCACTTTTTTACTAGAAGATCTTTCGGTGTGCCATTGAGAATAATTAGCCATAATGTTATAAAGCAATTTGGTAGCATCTCCTAACGTAATTTCCGTAAACGTGCCTCCCGTGGCCGAATCTAAAAGATCTCTAGAAGCAAAATTCAATCCGGCATAAAAAATTTGTATGATCATCCATAAATTCAAACCATGAGTAGGGCAATTGTGAAGCATTAATTTCATTCTTTCCCAAGATTGGGCAACATGCTCATGATCAAAGTGTTTAAAATTCATAATATCGTTCCTAAGAGTGATAATCTTAGCGGTAGGAAAATACTTAGAGATAAAAGCATCTTTGCACTTGTTCCAAGAATCAATACTATTTTTAGGCAAAGATGAAAACCAAACTTTAGCACGATCTCTAAGCGAAAACGGAGATGACTTCAACTTGACAATATTGTTATCCGTATCTTTCTTCTTTTGCATATCACACAAATCAACAAAATTGTTTAGATGAGTAGCGGGATCTTCACTAGGAAGGCCGGCAAATTGATCTTTCATAACAAGATTCAACAAAGCGGTATTGATTTCACAAGACTCATCATTATTAAGAGGAGCAATCAGAGTACTAAGGAAATCATTATTATTGGTATTCGAGCAGTCACACAATTTGGTATTATCTTGCGCCATGGCAACAAGTAATCCAACACACAAACAAACAGAAAGGCAATGGGAAAAAGGCAAACGGGAAAGAGAGGAGGAGATTGGGAAAGAGAGGGCAAATAAAACGACAAGGGTAAAGTGGGGGAGAGGAAAACGAGAGGCAAATGGCAAATAATGTAATGCGAGAGATAGGGATTGCGATGGGTACTTGGTATGGTTGACTTGCTTGCGTGAGCCTCCCCGGCAACGGCGCCAGAAATTCTTCTTGCTACCTCTTGAGCACTGCATTGGATTTCCCCGAAGAGGAGAGGATGATGCAGCAAAGTAGCGTAAGTATTTCCCTCAGTTTTTGAGAACCAAGGTATCAATCCAGTAGGAGACCACGCACAAGTCCCTCGTACCTACACAAAACGATAGCTACTCGCAACCAACGCGATTAGGAGTTGTCAATCCCTTCACGGTCACTTACGAGAGTGAGATCTGATAGAGATGATAAATAATATTTTTGGTATTTTTGATAGATAGATGCAAAGTAAAAAGTAAAAGGAAAAGTAAAAGCATAGCAAGTAAATAAAGTGATAGAGATTGATATGATGAGAATAGACCCGGGGGCCATAGGTTTCAATAGTGGCTTCTCTCAAGAGCATAGATATTCTACGGTGGGTGAACAAATTACTGTTGAGCAATTGATAGAATTGAGCATAGTTATGAGCATATCTAGGTAATGATCATGTATATAGGCATCACGTTCGAGACAAGTAGATCGAAACGATTCTGCATCTACTACTATTACTCCACTCATCGACCGCTATCCAGCATGCATCTAGAGTATTAAGTTAAAAACAGAGTAACGCCTTAAGCAAGATGACATGATGTAGAGGGATAAATTCATGCAATATGATAAAAAAACCATCTTGTTATCCTCGATGGCAACAATACAATACGTGCCTTGCTGCCCCTTCTGTCACTGGGAAAGGACACCGCAAGATTGAACCCAAAGCTAAGCACTTCTCCCATTGCAAGAACTACCAATCTAGTTGGCCAAACCAAAAAGGATAATTCGAAGAGACTTGCAAAGATAACTCAATCATACATAAAAGAATTCAGAGAAGATTCAAATATTTTCCATAGATAAGTTGGATCATAAACCCACAATTCATCGGTCTCAACAAACACATCGCAAAAAGAAGATTACATCAAACAGATCTCCACGAGAGAGGGGGAGAACATTGTATTGAGATCCAAAAAGAGAGACGAAGCCATCTAGATACTAACTATGGACCCGAAGGTCTGAAGTAAACTACTCACACTTCATTGGAGGGGCTATGGTGATGACGTAGAAGCCCTCCATGGTGGATGCCCCCTTCGGTGGAGCTCCGAAACAGGCCCCAAGATGGGATCTCGTGGATACAGAAGGTTGCGGCGGTGGAATTAGGTTTTTGGCTCCTGTTCTGATTGTTTGGGGATACGTAGGTATGTATAGGAGGAAGGAGTACGTCGGTGGAGCAGCAGGGGGCCCATGAGGTAGGGGGGCGCCCAGGGGGCGCCCTCCACCCTCGTGACCGCCTTTGGCACTTCTTGGAGTAGGGTCCAAGTCTCCTGGATCACGTTCGGTGAGAAAATCACGTTCCTGAAGGTTTCATTCCGTTTGGACTCCGTTTGATATTTCGTTTCTTTGAAACACTGAAATAGGCAAACAAATAGCAATTCTGGGTTGGGCCTCCGGTTAATAGGTTAGTCCCAAAAATAATATAAAAGTGGAAAATAAAGCCCAATATAGTCCAAAACAGTAGATAAAGTAGCACGGAGCAATCAAAAATTATATATATGTTGGAGACGTATCAGGATACATACTTGATCCTCTTTCCTTCTGGGGTGGTGAGAAGAATTGATTTACTGGCGCAATTGATGTTCCCTTCAAACTTGGATAGCCAATGCATTCCTAGTACCACATCCAATCCTTGTGACTCCAGAACTATTAGGTCGATGGGGAAAACATGTCTACCTATGGTTAGTGGCAACTGATAGCATCCCCTACTAGCCATATACTCCGCTCCTAGGGAAATTTCTAACATAGGTGACTTAAGGGCTACGGTTGGCAGGTTATACTTATCCACAAATACCATTGATATGTATGAATGCGATGTACCAGTATCGAAAAGAACAAGTGCGGTACATGCATTAATCAAAAACTTACCAACAACTGCGCCGGGTTGATCCTCAATCTCCTCCACGCTGACGTGGTTCACCAGTCCTTTGGTGAAGGGGTTGGGCTTCTTGGCAGAACCTCCATTGCCGTTTCCATTCTTTGCTTCAGGACATTCAATGGCATAATGTCCGGTCTTCTGGCACTTGAAACAGGTAATGTGGCTCAGATCTCTCTTGGCTGGTGTTGCAGGGTTGGAACGGTTTTGGCTGCTGCTTCCTCCATTCCCATTGCCATTCTTGGGGCCACTGTGGTTGTGCGAACTTGCTCCATTGTGTGTATGTCCTCCATGGTTATGGCCTCCATGGTTGTGGTTATGTCCTCCTGAGTACGGGGAATAGCGGGGCTTCTGCTGGGCTCCAGAAGTGTACCTCCCTTGTCCATACTTCCTCTTGCGATTATCAATCTGTTGTTGCTTGCCTTCAATCATAAGGGCCCTGTCTACCAACTCCTGGTAGTTGTTGAATGTTGCCACCATCAACTGCATGCTCAGCTCATTGTTGAGTCCTTCTAGAAACTTCTCCTGCTTAGCGGCATCTGTGGATATGTCATCTGGGGCATATCGTGCTAACTTGCTAAACTCATCCACATACTATCCCACTGTACGTCCTCCATGGCGCAAGTTTCAAAACTCACGCTTCTTCATGCTCATAGCTCCTGCTGAAACATGGGCACTGCGGAAAGCATGCTGAAATTGATCCCATGTAACAGTGTCAATGGGGGTAAGTGGCGGTGAAATTCTCCCACCAAGATGTTGCGGGTCCATCAAACTGATGTGCGGCAAAGCGCACTCTCTCTGCATCTGTGCATCCTGCAGTGGTCAGCTCTCTTCCAATATTGCAGAGCCAATCATCTGCAACTATCGGCTCGGTGCTACTAGAGAACACCAGTGGATTCAACCTTAGAAAATGGGCTAGGTGGTCAACAGGGGGTGGTGGCGGTGGGTTGTTGTTGTTGCCTTGGTTCTGGTTCTGAACTAGTATATGCATCAAGGCATTCTGCTACTGGATCAACTGAGTGAGCTCCGGTGGGAATGCAAATCAATTGTCATTTCTCGGAGGCATCTGAAGGGTTAGAAGGGGTGAGAAAACATAATAAAATTGAGGTCTAAGAGAAATTCACTACCCATATGCTCATGTGACAAACACAATCAATTCACTTCATTCAATAGCACACAAGATCACACAATCAGTCTAACCTATGATTACAAACTCAACCATTGCTAACTACTTGGAGGGAATACTACTAGTTACAATGGTGGTCATCTAGAAATTTTCATGAGAGGAAGACTCCATAATATCTACTCCAGCTTCGTCAACGTAGTCGTCATTGTTGTCATCATTTGCATCACTATCCATGTTGGTGTTTTCCAGGATGATGTAGTCCTCTGAACGGATCTCCTTTGCTGGTTATCGCTTGATATTCTCCACTGGTAGACCTACCTTCCTCTTCAGGTATTCTTGCTTCTCTAGTAGTACAACAATCTCTTCCTCGTATCCATCGCGTGTAGACTCGAGTTCCTCTTCTAGCTCGTTGTTTCTCTTCACCAGTTTCTTGATCTTCTTCATCTGGATAATTTGTTGATTCTCTTGTCGACGAATATGATCTCCCATCTCTTGAATGTAGGCTGCAATTGATCCATCCCTCCTGGTATGAATCATCTCCCATTTTTCATCTCGACGGCCACATATCTGATAAATGGTATTCTTCAGCTCCTTGTGATACACTTCACATATGCGTCCAAAGGTGATATGGGCTGCCATGCTCTTTCCTATACTCCAGCTTGGTGCATCTAGGTAGAAATCAATAGGCTCCATTGTTCGCGCAAATGTCCTCCCAGGTACCCAGACTTTGATTTTCCAGCGCTCCTCTTCCGGTACAGATGTAGAGAAAGTCCCCGTGAAGCTTGGTAGTCCGATGTTCAGGTACTTAGTGACTTCCTTTAAGTGGCGTCCGAAAGGGGTGTCGTCATCCAGCTGAGTGAACTTGTTCCTAGGCTCCGCCATCTATAGAGTAGAAAGAGAGGAGAATCAAAAATGAGCAGAGAAGGGAAATCTTGTGGCTTATTCTAGTGGTCGCGTCCTACAGTTAGTGTGTGCTCTGATACCATTTTGTAGCGACCAGACCTCAAACGGTCAAGTCTCCGTGCATCAGTGTCATCCCTGGATCGGTAATGCTGAAACGCACAGTACTCGAGGAATTATAACAGAGTTTCAATCACACACTTATTACATCGAGTCCTCATAAAGAGTATGATTACACAAAAATATCATGGCTGAAGGCCATCTAAACTAAATAACTGCGGAAGCTTCGAAGGTAAATGAGTCCATCAACTCCAACGGCATAGCTGAGTGCAAAACAACGACCTACCGCACCTTATTCGTCGTCTAAGTAATCTGCAACATGAGATGTTGCAGCCGTGTAGGTCAGCACATTGAATATGCTGGTAGAATTACACTATAAAGCAATGAAATGCAAGAACTATGTCTACATGCAGTATTTGGCTGGTGGAGGCTGTAAGTTTATGATTTTGCATAAAGCTAGTTTTTCCCTACAACAAAGGAATAAATTTATTTAACTACTCCCAAGTTGCCCTATATTTGAGAAGGTAACCCCAACTCAAAACCCAACTAAAAGTATCATCATTAACCCAATAAATTCATTAAGTAAAGTGATGAGATCACATCAATAGATTCAATTACTAGATACTCAAGATGTCCATAACCGGGGACACGGCTAACCATGATTAGTTTATACACTCTACAGAGGTTGGCGCACTTTACCCCACAAGACTCGACCGCATCCATGATCAGAAGATCGAGACATAGTCTTTCTGAAGCATTAACTCTCTACTCTGGGCAGACCGGTACACCTACTTTCCCCTACATCTGCTAGTCCACCTCTTCAAGAGCTCACGCAACTTACTCAACTATGCCAGAGCCCATAATGGCTTGTGACTGCACACGGAAGTTTCTAGCATGAATAATCTTATGATCCCTTTGAGGCTGGGTGGCGAACCGTAGGAAAAATCACACGGGTACTCCGGGATTTCCAAAAATAGGCAACATTGGGTTCCCCAGGTGCCTCAACCAATCCACCCATATGTATATTAAAGTTGCCACCTTAATGTTATCCATGATTAAATAACTCTCAAACTTCCATGTGTGAACACAATCCAATCCCCTTCTACGAGCATGGCTAAGCCATAAATAAGCATAACATATATTCCCAGGGTGATCAAAAGGTATTAGGTTCCTACCTCAAGTACTATAACCAAACCACATGTTCCCAATCCTTCTCATGCAATTGTTTGAGGAATAATACTAATGCATAGTAAAACTGGGTATAAAAGAGTATGATCAAAGAGTAACTTGCCTTGCTGACAATCTTCAAACTCTTGAGATTCATAGTAACAAGCTTCGCACTCCAGGGGATCTAGCGTAGACAAACAGTAGCATACATAAGCAATCACTCAAACGAAACAATGAGAAAACCGAGAAAAGAGCCAAATCAAATGTCAGGACCCCGGTCTTAAGTCACACCAATCTAGCATGTAACACATTATATCACTTTGCGGCCTCACGCACGGTATTCCCACGGGTGCCACCTTACCTGGCCCGGGACCGTTTGCGCCTTTTGGCTCACGTATATGATAGTGTCGCTAGCATCCATATGACAAAGAACCCGGGCTGACATGGCTAGTCGTGAACCCAAAGTGGCACTAACTTACAGGGACAGGCATCCATGACCCAGCATCGAATGTGTCGGTCATCAGCGAGTGAATCCAGGCTGTAGCACTGGGCTAGCAGGACTCCGGTGAACCGGGCTGTAGCGGGCTAACAGGACTCCGGTATTCATCGCGTGACATTTCCCCGAAGGGACAGACACAGGAACGAAGAAGGACACATGCCGGCCAGCCTAAGTGTTCCGGAGCAGTAGCAAGCTACCATGGCTCAGTGGAAACACTAGGAGACATTTCCCGGTAAGAGAGGCTACTAAGGATAAACAACTAGATAGTCAGATCCCACACATACCAAGCATTTCAATAACATACACACAATATGCTCGATATGTGCAAATACAACATGGCATCACAACATGACTCTACGACTCAAGTATTTATTCAATAGGCTCTGAGGAGCGAGATATTACAAACATGGGTCTCATGACCCAACAATCAGAGCATACAAGTCAAAGCACATGCGGAAGCTTAACATGTCTGAGTACAGACATCTATAAATGAAAAAGGCTGAGAAGCCTGACTATCTACCAGATCCTGCCGAGGGCACAAGATCGTAGCTGAGGTAACAAGCTAAACGTCGAAGTCCACGTGGAACTACTAGTGAGACTGAAGTCTCTCTGCAAAAACATAAATAGGCAACGTGAGTACAAATGTACCCAGCAAGACTTACATCAGAACTAACTACATATGCATCATTATCAACAAAGGGGATGGTGGGGTTTAACTGCAGCAAGCCAGCTTTGACTCGGTGGCTATCCTGAACTACGACTGCAAGTAACTCTTTTGAGGTGGCGCACACGAGTCCACATATTCACCATATCAATACACCACTATGGATCCGCTCCCGTCTCCCTACGAGAACGCCATCCATAGCACTCACGCTTATCTTGCGTATTTTAGAGTATCCACTTTCACTTGTCTATGAACTGATATAAGCAACCCAGAAGTCCTTTTCCGCGGACACGGCTATTCGAATAGATGATGTTAACCCTGCAGGGGTGTACTTCTTCATACATGTTTCCACCACTTAGCGTCTGCACACGACATGTGCTCGGCAGACTTCAAGCGAAAGCCGACGTGGGTGTAGACCACGACCTACCTAAACACTCAAGTCTCTAGTCCAGGTTTATCGCCTATTCGGGTTCCATCCATGAGGAGATCCGGCCGGAGTTTCGCTCACAGCCCCAAACGATGTGAACAGGGTTCCGTGACACCAAACGGGCGCCCGGTATACCGGCCACGTGCCTACCGCATCACAGCCCACCCCTCCGGTCAGCGCTGTGCACGGCCTCCAGCATACTACAAACACCAGAAACTACTTGCAACTCCTGGACAGAGGACTAGGGTGAATAAGAAGTCGAGCGGGGTCATATTTCAGGGCCCAATGTATGGTAGTAGCTGAATCATGGATCACAAACACAGAACTCAGTTCCTAAGGACGGCTTCAATGAGACAACCCACCATGTACTCCTACATGGCCTCTCACCGCTACCTTTACCAAATCGTGTTCACACACTTAGCTCACACACAGTAGGACATGTTCACACACCTCTGATTCATCCCCGATGAATCAGACCTGACTCAACTCTAAGCAGTAGCAGGCATGACAAACAACATGAATGAGTAGGCACAACAGGGCTCAAACAACTCCTACTCATGCTAGTGGGTTTCATCTATTTACTGTGGAATGACAGGTCATGCAGAGGATAAAGGGGTTCAGCTACCGCAGCAAGTAACAGATGAATCGGTGTTGTCCTAATGCATTAAAAGAGAGCAGGAGCGAGAGAGTAGGATTGTATCGGAATGAACAAGGGGGTTTTGCTTGCCTGGCACTTCTGAAGATAGCATTGAGTCTTCATCAGTGTCAACGATCACATCATCGGTATCACGTCTATCGAGAGGGGACAAATACCGGCAACACAGAAGGGAACACAATCAATGCAATGCACAATATGATGCATGATCATGACATGGCAAAATGAATGTGTTTTGGGCTAATGCATCTAGCAACAAGTTAAATGGGGTTGGTTTGAATACAAGATTCAAATTCAAACTCCATATGTGATTATTTAAATGCCATTCACTTCATTTGTCCTAGACAGTAGTGATAAGTTGTTCTAACATGCATGGAAATGGTACAGATGGATTCCTTGAATTTTTCTGATAATTTTTCATATATAATTTGTTTCATTTGGAGTTACGGTTGATTTTATATGATTTTTAGAAGTTTGGGGTATTTTCTGAAATTTATAAATCATTTCCTGATTTATTTTAATTCCAGAAATACTTACTGCGTCAGCATTGCGTCACTATGACGTCAGCAGGTCAACAGACGCTGCTGCTGGTCAAACCTGACCAGTGGGGTCCACTGGTCAGTGACTGGGGCTGGTTAGTGCCGCTGACGTGTGGGCCCGGTCAACGGCCACGTCAGCACGGTCAAAACTGACGCGTGGGGCCACTGTAATTAGATTAAACTAAACAGAAAATAAACTAGGATTAATTAAAGCGTGGGGCCTAGGTGTCAGTGACACGGTGCGGTGTTTAGTGGCTAATTAAGCCAGCCACGTCAGCAAGTGACGCCGGCGACCACGGCGACGGCGAGACCTCGCCGGAGTTGCTCGGGACGGCGCTACAGCCCGCGGCTGGTCGCGCTGAGGGCACCAAGAGGGAGCCCGTGCTCCCGCGCATCTAGGGGCGCACGCAGCTGGGCACAGGGAGGCCGGGGTTCGCCGGAAACGAGCTCCTGGCGGCGGCCGGAGTTCGGGCGTCGGGCGTTTCGACGCTGCTGCTCACAAACGAGGGAGCTGAGGCGCTGGAGGGGCTCTACGGGTCGCGGCAAGCACAACGGGTGCACGCCCGTGACCAAATGGTCACCGGGGTTTCGCCGGCGACGATCCCATGCGGCGGCGGCTGCTGTTAGCAAGGGGGCGGCGGCTACGGCAATCATACGGAGGCGGGATTAGGGGGAAGATGACCGGGGGCTCACAGCGGATCCATTCGAGGCGGAGACGAGGCCGGGGACGGTCCGGAGCCGACGAATCGGGCGACGGCGACCGGCGGGTCCGAGGAGGGGAAAAACGTCGGGGCGGCGCTTCGGGGCTTCTGGAGGGGCGTGGCTCGGTGAGGTGGGTCGAGGATGGAGTGGCGGAGCTTGTGGGCTAGTCGGGGAAGCGAGGGAGGCCCGGTGGCCGTGGTGGCAGTGGACGGCGGCGACGAGCTCCGCTCGGTGGTGCGCGCGAGAGGGGAGCAGAGGAGGGGATGGGGTCCAGGGGGAGAGTGAGAGAGCGTCGGGGGGGGGTTGCGTGGCGTCGCGGGAGGCGACCAGGGCGACGAGGGGGTAGCCAGGCAGGCAGGGAGGAGCTGGCGCGGCTCGCCTGCGCGCCGGGCACGCAGCTGCTTCGGGGCGAGGGGAGGAAGACGACGGAGGGGCTGCAGTGGTGGGCTGGGCCGGCCAGCTGCAGTGCTGGGCCGGTTGGGCTACCAGGTGAGCGCCAGGTAAGATTCTCTCTCTCTTTCTTTTTACTAATTCTGTTCTGTTTTCCTTTTATTTAATCTTTTGCCACTGTTTAAAAATCAAAACAGATTCAAAAACAGTACCAAATATCCTCTGGATATTTTTATGTTGCTGAATGGGCTGATCCAAATGCACATAAAATGTTCCAGGGTATTTGAAAGTATATTCTATACATATTATGAATATAATTCCAAATGCAACTAGAATAATGATTTGAATTCAGTGCTCAAAATATTCCTCAAAAATGTTCATTATTTTTGGTTTGGTGCAAAACCCTTGCCAAAATATAACCAACATTATTTAAGGCCATTTTGGAAACATTGAATGCATTTTCCAGGGTTCTTTGCCCCTCTTTTATTTAAGTTTTTGAGGCTTCCAAAATTCCTCAGTTCAAGTTTTCAAAAATTTAAACATGATGCAAGCAAGATGCAACACTAGACAGCACCAGAAGCTAGGGATGTGACAACTCACCCCCACTAAACAAGAATCTCGACCCGAGATTCAAGCATAGGGTAAGACGAAAGGAAAACGCCAACTAACATAATTTGCATGATCCAGGGTGCACTCCATAAGAGTGTTGATTTGATCACCATCATTGTCTTGATGTCTTGCTTTGAGAACTTCAGCTAATCATGACAAGAAGAGGAAAGGAAAACTCTAGAAGGATCGATCTTCTCGAGGATCGAACAACTCAGGGAATGAGACATAGAACCATCTCTCGGGTTGAGACACGAGATACCCATCAAGAGGGGTGGAAAGAAACGGATGACGAAGGTTCACCAGGTAGACAACAATTTCACACTTAGAAAGGTGGTAAACGATTGTCAACGTAGCGAGGAGTTGAGTTGCCATGATACCACAACGAGACACCTTAGGAACCGTGACTCGTAGATATATCCCCTTAAGTGGCAAAAAGAATTACCTTTGATTCAGAGATCATTGAGACTCTTTAAACCAGCCTAAGGCAATTCTCGAGCGAGCGTTTGGAGGGGGTCGGTAGAATGGCATACTCGGACTTGGATGATGTGGATTACCTTGTTGAAGACAATGTAATGGATGAATGTGCTTACCACCGGAAATGGAAGAGACCCATGGTAGAATGGCACATTGGCGGTGCAAGCTGGGAACAAAATGCAAATGCTGGGAATGATTCTGGTAACTGGGGAAGAACCCAACAATAGAGAGTGAATCCACTGTTTGAGAAGTTATAGCATAACCGAGGAAGTTGAGAGCAAACCTAGTTAGTGCCGATGGTAACACCTAACGCTTGTGTGTGCTCTCAAGAACTTGAGCATTTCCATAATCATCAAGGTTTTACCAATATCCGTGTCAAGGATTCTGGCAACACAACTTACTACCATGATGAATACCGGTGGAAGATGCCGATGCAAAGGAAGATAACACCTTCTTAGATTTCACCTTGGCGGGGCCAAGGGAATAAAATCTGGATGATCGACCGAGAGACATTTAGCACTCCGCTTCTAATGTTCTCCTGGATGTGCTAGTGTAACCCATTCATAGAAATGGTCTGGTATCTAGAACATCAAGTAAAGGTCGGACTTCGGAAACACAAAAATCCATAAGGAACAACTAAGGAGGTAAATCCTACGAAATACTTATGGGGAGGTGGCCAACTTCTTCAATCAAGATACTACAATAATAGGTCTTTCGGCTGGGTGTGTTGGCCATGACATCCACTTTACCGATTATCGAGGGACCAATATTATAGTTCTTGGGAAATGTTCCAACCATCATATCTGCCTGAGATTCAGATCTGGTTGGTGTCAGGATATTCCAGACTCATCGAGTCTAGGAAGAAAAATGAAAGTTTGCAACACAAATCGACGAGATGACGTTGCGAGATTCTCGGGAAATGAACTACGATAGCAAGCTCTAAGACATGAGCTGGTTCTGCTACACACATGTGAACACGATGTCCTAGACAAGCATGACCACGTGGTAGTCTTACAATAAAACACTACCGAGTTCTGGTTGGGAACCATCACCGTGGATAACGAAGTCCTTGCATAAGTCATATGATTAGCTCTTATGAGGGAACTTCTTCTCCTTGAACAAATCAATCGGTGGCTTGGTGTGCTACGGAATACATATGGAGTGGAGGTAATTAATCTACCAAACCACAGTATACTTTGCACATGCATGACTGACTTGGGACGATTCCAGAGGAAGCAAAACTAACTTTCTCGAACCCACGGCGGCAACTTACATCAAATGCACGTGAATCAAAGGAAGTCACTTCTTTCATCCAGCATATACTTCATGAATGGGGCATGAAGAAAATGCCTATAAAAGTTTCCAACAATAGGTTGATGTTCAACATGAATCATGGGGGAGACAAAATGCTGCTGATGGGCTCAACAGTAACTCATCGGAATTTCCATATCACTGGACTTCCGCCATCATGTGAACACGGTGGTAGCATTGGTCAAACCAAAAGATATAATGGTGTATGCTCGAGGAAAAACCACGAGTAAGACAACATTACGAATATCGTTGGTTCTGATTTGATTTGACGATAGCCCATACTTAAATCAAAGGTTTGGGTAAGATAATATATCCAACAATTGTTCACAAGGACCAATTGATGAAGATATCATCTTTCTTCAACACACACACACACAAAAGATATCCCTTAACTAGAACTAAGTCAGACAAGCTTTTATCTTCCAACTCTCCAAGTTGATGCATAGCTTAACCAACTAGCTTAGGGGTATCCAACACGGATTCTTGGAGAAAGGGTGGTTTACAGGATAAACCAACTTGATCACGAGCTCAACATAACAGTCAGGTGACAACCTGGTGATACTTTCGAGAAGATATTCGGAAAATCAAGAACCACCGGTATGTTACTAAGCTCGAGAACAATCTCGCTTTTGAGGGCAAGACGATATGATCAAATGAGTGAGGACTTGACAAGATCCTAACTCATCAATCGAAGGGTGCACCGAAATAAGGACTAGGTAGCACGATCAGTCTTAGAAGGATGATTCATAAACCAACACGCTAAGAATGAAATTATTGTCCCTTAACTACCAAGCAACGAGGTTGCTAGGAGTATTGATTTCACACATCACGATTCACTTGTCGACAATCCGGTTATAACAACACGGGAACCGAGAAATGAATAATGATGGAGAGAAGTATCACTGCAACAAGAATTCATAGGATGGTGTGCAATTCCCATGATAATCTTAATATAAAGATGGTAACACTCCAGGGTGGAACAGAACAAAAACTAGATTAGTATTTTGATCTGCGGAGTACAACTGCTAAGACCCAACCCTGGATATGGATGAGGTACTGGAGTTTGTTTCTCCTAGTCATTCCAGAATAGAATGGCTTGACGGACCACAAGAGTAATAGGTATCGATGAACGAATGCACGCATACTCTTGACTATCAAATGATAGACAGGGGTCAGAATACAACTAAGAGGGATAACTCAAAGAACATATAATTTTCTGAGTTATGGAGGCATAGATTAGTATGTCGAACCAAGTTCAACATGTTTCTTCCGGATAAGCCATGCAGAGAGGTAGGACTGGCAGAGTCACAATTTATGAATGGATAACTCCTCAAGAGTACTCTAATTGTGATCTATTGATCCAATAAACATCTGCCAGAATGGTTCATAGTATTTGGAAGAAGGAAAATACCATGGACCTCGAGGACTAATGCAAAAGTTACTAATATCCTAAAGGAACTAGCAACACTATCAACATGAAGTAAGTAGAGTGAATCTCGGGTTCAGAACCCAGGAGTAGAATGCCTACTACTAAGTAGCACCACGAGATGCTTTCGAGAATGATGGCCAGAATCTTCACACTGGGAACACAAAACATTGCTAGATTACTAGGTGACTCCCTAAAACACCTAGGGTCATAATAATAGCTCCAACATATATGTCAAGGCAATAAATTACCTCAACGCACTGGTTAGTGTGCTTATTCTGACCATAAAGGACATCGGGAATGGAAAGAAAGGATTTGCAAATGCATCAGACTATTTAGAAACCTGGGATGACTCGGACAGCATAACGGCTGTAAATGCTCAGAAAAGATTTGAGACATTCACAAAAATGGTGGCATAACCACTCAGAAGCACAATATCAAGGTTTCGAGGTCAACAGTTAACATACAGAAGTCGTAGGAGCTGAACTCAAGCTTAATTCCAACAATCTTATAAGTCTACGGATTAGTAACACGTGATCCTGATAGAAAGAAGAGATAGCCTAGTTCTTAATCCCCGTAGGAAAGATAAGATGACTCAGATCAGAAGGGCATGAGGTATAAGGAGTAAAAAGAGCCTTACGTTCCATCCCACAATCAATTCCCTTATATAACTAAAGAATTTCTAGACTCAACTTCGACCAGTTTGGCTTGGTAATCCTACAGGCAGTCAAGCTCTGATACCAAAGCTGTCAGGACCCCGATCTAAGTCACACCGATCTAGCATGTAACACATCATATCACTTTGCGGCCTCACGCACGGTATTCCCACGGGTGCCACCTTACCTGGCCCGGGACCGTTTGCGCCTTTTGGCTCACGTATATGATAGTGTCGCTAGCATCCATATGACAAAGAACCCGGGCTGACATGGCTAGTCGTAAACCCAAAGTGGCACAAACTTACAGGGACAGGCATCCATGACCCAGCATCGAACGTGTCGGTCATCAGCGAGTGAATCCAGGCTGTAGCACTGGGCTAGCAGGACTCCGGTGAACCGGGCTGTAGCGGGCTAACAGGACTCCGGTATTCATCGCGTGACATTTCCCCGAAGGGACAGACACAGGAACGAAGAAGGACACATGCCGGCCAGCCTAAGTGTTCCGGAGCAGTAGCAAGCTACCATGGCTCAGTGGAAACACTAGGAGACATTTCCCGGTAAGAGAGGCTACTAAGGATAAACAACTAGATAGTCAGATCCCACACATACCAAGCATTTCAATAACATACACACAATATGCTCGATATGTGCAAATACAACATGGCATCACAACATGACTCTACGACTCAAGTATTTATTCATTAGGCTCCGAGGAGCGAGATATTACAAACATGGGTCTCATGACCCAACAATCAGAGCATACAAGTCAAAGCACATGCGGAAGCTTAACATGTCTGAGTACAGACATCTATAAATGAAAAAGGCTGAGAAGCCTGACTATCTACCAGATCCTGCCGAGGGCACAAGATCGTAGCTGAGGTAACAAGCTAAACGTCGAAGTCCACGTGGAACTACTAGTGAGACTGAAGTCTCTCTGCAAAAACATAAATTAAGCAAACGTGAGTACAAATGTACCCAGCAAGACTTACATCAGAACTAACTACATATGCATCATTATCAACAAAGGGGATGGTGGGGTTTAACTGCAGCAAGCCAGCTTTGACTCGGTGGCTATCCTGAACTACGACTGCAAGTAACTCTTTTGAGGTGGCGCACACGAGTCCACATATTCACCATATCAATACACCACTATGGATCCGCTCCCGTCTCCCTACGAGAACGCCATCCATAGCACTCACGCTTATCTTGCGTATTTTAGAGTATCCACTTTCACTTGTCTATGAACTGATATAAGCAACCCAGAAGTCCTTTACCGCGGACACGGCTATTCGAATAGATGATGTTAACCCTGCAGGGGTGTACTTCTTCATACATGTTTCCACCACTTAGCGTCTGCACACGACATGTGCTCGGCAGACTTCAAGCGAAAGCCGACGTGGGTGTAGACCACGACCTACCTAAACACTCAAGTCTCTAGTCCAGGTTTATCGCCTATTCGGGTTCCATCCATGAGGAGATCCGGCCGGAGTTTCGCTCACAGCCCCAAACGATGTGAACAGGGTTCCGAGACACCAAACGGGCGCCCGGTATACCCGGCCACGTGCCTACCGCATCACAGCCCACCCCTCCGGTCAGCGCTGTGCACGGCCTCCAGCATACTACAAACACCAGAAACTACTTGCAACTCCTGGACAGAGGACTTGGGTGAATAAGAAGTCGAGCGGGGTCATATTTCAGGGCCCAATGTATGGTAGTAGCTGAATCATGGATCACAAACACAGAACTCAGTTCCTAAGGACGGCTTCAATGAGACAACCCACCATGTACTCCTACATGGCCTCTCACCGCTACCTTTACCAAATCGTGTTCACACACTTAGCTCACACACAGTAGGACATGTTCACACACCTCTAATTCATCCCCGATGAATCAGACCTGACTCAACTCTAAGCAGTAGCAGGCATGACAAACAAGCATGAATGAGTAGGCACAACAGGGCTCAAACAACTCCTACTCATGCTAGTGGGTTTCATCTATTTACTGTGGCAATGACAGGTCATGCAGAGGATAAAGGGGTTCAGCTACCGCAGCAAGTAACAGTTGAATCGTTGTTGTCCTAATGCAGTAAAAGAGAGCAGGAGCGAGAGAGTAGGATTGTATCGGAATGAACAAGGGGGTTTTGCTTGCCTGGCACTTCTGAAGATAGCATTGAGTCTTCATCAGTGTCAACGATCACATCATCGGTATCACGTCTATCGAGAGGGGACAAATACCGGCAACACAGAAGGGAACACAATCAATGCAATGCACAATATGATGCATGATCATGACATGGCAAAATGAATGTGTTTTGGGCTAATGCATCTAGTAACAAGTTAAATGGGGTTGGTTTGAATACAAGATTCAAATTCAAACTCCATATGTGATTATTTAAATGCCATTCACTTCATTTGTCCTAAACAGTAATGATAAGTTGTTCTAACATGCATGGAATGGTACAAATGGATTCCTTGAATTTTTCTGATAATTTTTCATATATAATTTGTTTCATTTGGAGTTACGGTTGATTTTATATGATTTTTAGAAGTTTGGGGTATTTTCTGAAATTTATAAATCATTTCCTGATTTATTTTAATTCCAGAAATACTTACTGCGTCAGCATTGCGTTAGTATGACGTCAGCAGGTCAACAGACGCTGCTGCTGGTCAAACCTGACCAGTGGGGTCCACTGGTCAGCGACTGGGGCTGGTTAGTGCCGCTGACGTGTGGGCCCGGTCAACGGCCACGTCAGGACGGTCAAAACTGACGCGTGGGGCCACTGTAATTAGATTAAACTAAACAGAAAATAAACTAGGATTAATTAAAGCGTGGGGCCTAGGTGTCAGTGACACGGTGCGGTGTTTAGTGGCTAATTAAGCCAGCCACGTCAGCAGGTGACGCCGGTGACCACGGCCACGGCGAGACCTCGCCGAGTTGCTCGGGACGGCGCTACAGCCCGCGGCTGGTGGCGCTGAGGGCACCAAGAGGGAGCCCGTGCTCCCGCGCATCTAGGGGCGCACGCAGCTGGGCACAGGGAGGCCGGGGTTCGCCGGAAACGAGCTCCTGGCGGCGGCCGGAGTTCGGGCGTCGGGCGTTTCGACGCTGCTGCTCACAAACGAGGGAGCTGAGGCGCTGGAGGGGCTCTACGGGTCGCGGCAAGCACAATGGGTGCACGCCCGTGACCAAATGGTCACCGGGGTTTCGTCGGCGACGATCCCATGTGGCGGCGGCTGCTGTTAGCAAGGGGGCGGCGGCTACGGCAATCATACGGAGGCGGGATTAGGGGGAAGATGACCGGGGGCTCACAGCGGATCCATTCGAGGCGGAGACGAGGCCGGGGACGGTCCGGAGCCGACGAATCGGGCGACGGCGACCGGCGGGTCCGAGGAGGGGAAAAACATCGGGGCGGCGCTTCGGGGCTTCTGGAGGGGCGTGGCTCGGTGAGGTGGGTCGAGGATGGAGTGGCGGAGCTTGTGGGCTAGTCGGGGAAGCGAGGGAGGCCCGGTGGCCGTGGTGGCAGGGGACGGCGGCGACGAGCTCCGCTCGGTGGTGCGCGCGAGAGGGGAGCAGAGGAGGGGATGGGGTCCAGGGGGAGAGTGAGAGAGCGTCGGGGGGTTGCGTGGCGTCGCGGGAGGCGACCAGGGCGACGAGGGGGTAGCCAGGCAGGCAGGGAGGAGCTGGCGCGGCTCGCCTGCGCGCCGGGCACGCAGCTGCTTCGGGGCGAGGGGAGGAAGACGACGGAGGGGCTGCAGTGGTGGGCTGGGCCGGCCAGCTGCAGTGCTGGGCCGGTTGGGCTACCAGGTGAGCGCCAGGTAAGATTCTCTCTCTCTTTCTTTTTACTAATTCTGTTCTGTTTTCCTTTTATTTAATCTTTTGCCACTGTTTAAAAATCAAAACAGATTCAAAAACAGTACCAAATATCCTCTGGATATTTTTATGTTGCTGAATGGGCTGATCCAAATGCACATAAAATGTTCCAGGGTATTTGAAAGTATATTCTATACATATTATGAATATAATTCCAAATGCAACTAGAATAATGATTTGAATTCAGTGCTCAAAATATTCCTCAAAAATGTTCATTATTTTTGGTTTGGTGCAAAACCCTTGCCAAAATATAACCAACATTATTTAAGGCCATTTTGGAAACATTGAATGCATTTTCCAGGGTTCTTTGCCCCTCTTTTATTTAAGTTTTTGAGGCTTCCAAAATTCCTCAGTTCAAGTTTTCAAAAATTTAAACATGATGCAAGCAAGATGCAACACTAGACAGCACCAGAAGCTAGGGATGTGACATCAAACACGAAACAAGAAAACGGCTTAAACTAACAAAAGTCAAACCTTACAGCAATATTATCATGTGGATCAGATCTTAATAGTAGGTACAAGTGATTAGCTACGATTTGCAAAAAGATTCAACTCAAATGGAGAAACGAAACTCAAAATACAAATGAAACAAGATCATTTATTAATCAGAACTAAACTCAAATTTTGTAGTACCAAAATCATGTTCAAGTTGGTTAACTGGAAAGAACAGAATGATACGAAGATTTAGGCGCTAGTTTCATCTAATTTGTATAAACGAGTAAAAAGTTAAGCTAGTTTAAAGATTAGGGGCTAAATTGCGATAAAACTATTCGCGGATAGGTCCCTGGCCGAAAATAAACTAAAAAGAAAAACGTACAGCACGAACGTTCGCTAACAGAACTTATACAACGAATTTCGCCCGTTAAAAAGAACGAACGAACGTTCATTAAATAGGAAACCCTAACGAAAAAAACGATCTAACTAACCGAACTGAGATAAACCGAAAAAGCCCGGGATTCGGCCGGTTCGTACCGGTTCGACGGCGACGGCGGTCAATAGCGGCGACTCGGCGGTGGCGCGGCGGCATGGGCGACGGCGGGGCGGCAGGAGACGGCGCGGGGCTGTGGGGAAGGCGCGGTGGGACGACGCGGCTGCGCGGGCGGCGGCGCAAAGGCGGCGACATCGGTGGTTGGCAGCGGTAGTGGCGCTGGCGAGATGTGGCGGCGGCGGTTGCGGCTTGGTGGCGAAAGGCGGCGGGTCGCTCGGCTTTTAAAGCCTCGGGGGGGTGCGGCTTTGAGGAGGGGGCACGCGGCGGCGGAGTGGGCGAGGAGTCCGGATCGGACTCCTCCAACGGACGACGGCGGCGGTGGCGCTCGGGACTTCGGTGCAGAGTTGGTTCGGGCGCGCGACGGTGCTTTGCCGGCTTGCTGGACCGGTTGGGCTTCGGCCGAGTCGATCAGAAACCTTTTTTTTAAACAATTTCGCCATGAGGAAAAATCCAAATTAAATATAAGAAAAATTCTAAAAATTCCAGAAAAGAATTTCAGCGTCCAAACCTAATATTTTTGACAAGATGGACATTTTTCTAGACTAAGATGCAATTTTTCAAAAATGCAATATTTTTCTAATTCAAATAAAATACCAATAAAAGCATAATTTGATTTTAAAATTCGTTCACCAATATTTCTCTTAGGTTGAAGAAGTCATATTATCTTCTCTGATTTATTTTTAATATTGGAAATAATTGAAGAGAAAAAATAAATAAAACCAAATTGATCCTTTCTGCAAATTTGAAAATAATTCAAACATTAATTTTGTGAAACCTCCAACTCTCTCCTTGGGTCCTTGAGTTGCTTAAGATTTCTAGGAGCACAATAAAATGCAAGAATAAATATGATATGCATATGATGATCTATGTATAACATCCAAATTGAAAATTGGGATGTTACACTATCGCAGTCACTCACTAGGCGATGGTTCCAAATACCGTCGCGGAAAGGGGTTAAAAACCGTTTGTATAGCAGCTCGTCGTACTAGTGACGTGAGGAAAGGATGACGGAAGCTATGATTCCCTCACAAGTTGGGATGAGTCTCCGGACTTTATGAAATAATAAAAGATGCCAAAGAAGCCCACATCAAAAAAGAGGCCAAATAATCCCACAAAAAAGAGAAAAGAGAGAAGGGGCAATGTTACTATCCTTTTTCCACACTTGTGCTTCAAAGTAGCACAATGATCTTCATGATAGAGAGTCTCCTGTGTTGTCACTTTCATATACTAGTGGGAATTTGTCATTTATAGAAGTTGGCTTGTATATTCCAGTGATGGGCTTCCTCAAATTTCCGTAGGTCTTCGTGAGTTGGATGCACACCCACTTAGTTTCCTTTTGAGCTTTCATAAACTTATAGTTCTACTGCATCCGTTGCATGGAAATCCCTACTAACTCACATTGATATCTATTGATAGGCATCTCCATAGCCCATTAATACGCCTAGTTGATGTGAGACTATCTCCTTCTTTTTGTCTTCTCCACAACCACCATATTCTATTCCACCTATAGTGCTATGTCCATGGCTCACGCTCATGTATTGCGTGAAAGTTGAAAAAGTTTGAGAACATCAAAAGTATGAAACAATTTCTTGGCTTGTCATTGGGTTGTGCATGATTTAATACTGTGTGTGATGAAGATGGAGCATAGCCAACTATATGATTTTGTAGGGATAACTTTCTTTTGCCATGTTATTTTGAGAAGACACGATTACTTTATTAGTATGCTTGAAGTACTATTGTTTTTATGTCAATATTAAACTTTTCTTTTGAATCTTATGGATCTAAATATTCATGCCACAATAAAGAAAATTACATGGATAAATATGTTAGGTAGCATGCCACATCAAAAATTCTATTTTTATCATTTACCTACTCGAGTACAAGCAATAATTAAGCTTGGGGATGCTTGATATGTCTCCAACATATCTATAATTTTTTATTGTTCCATGTCGGTGTACCAGAGTAGGGGTACCCTAGTATCCCGAACTTGTGCACGGGCAGTTGCAGCCCCCCCCTCCCCCGCGGCAAGGCTTGCCGGGCGACCCCCAAGGTCCTCCGTGGTTCCTTTGGAGCCATTCAAGAACAAAGTATTTAAGCCCAGGAGACAAGGCCCCGGCAAGAGGAGCTTGCCGGGAAGGCCAACCAAGGCATTTCAAGGAACTTGCCGCGACGCGCCGCGCGTCCCGGCAAGGCCCGGTGAGCGACAAGCTTCCTGACCCGACAAGACAACGGCCGCGGCAAGGCGCTTGCCGCGGCAGGCTACCACTCTGTACCCACGCTCTAGCACATCCACCAACGTGTCGCTCTGGGGGCCTTTCCAGGCGCGCGTGGCGAGAGGCTGTGCAGCCAGCGGTGCGCGGTGGCATGCGAAGCTGACAAGACTCCCATCGTGGCGAGCGGTAGCGCCCCTGACGGTCCCTTTTCGCACTGTTTGGGCGACGCAGATGGGCATTTAATGCCCTTGTCCCCTACCGTCAGGGTTAGGTAGGATGCACTGTGCAGGTGGTTGTACCAACCACAACCCCTTTTCCACTTTTACCCTTCTCTGCGTTGCCACCTGTCGGTGACCCCTTGAGCATATAAAAGGAGGCCCATGCGCAACGTAGAGGGGGTTCGCTTCGTTTGAGAATCAGAGAACACTCACGCTCAGTCTCGTGTGTACTGTAGCGCTCAGCGCACCCGAGCAAGAACACAATACAATCAGGCAAGCAGCAGTAGGAGTATTATCTCTCCGGAGAGCTCCGAAGCTGGGTAAGCTGCTCGTGTGCTTCGCCTCGATCTGCTCTTCGTGCGACCTCCGCCCCCCGCTGAACCAAAAGGGGCTCGGTCCGCCGGCCCCATAGGTGCTCGTGGATCAGTTTCCCCGACATCTTTGGCGTGCCAGGTAGGGGGCGTCGAGATGGTGTGAACCTGATCCGGCGTTCACACGAGCTAGATCTCCATTTTCTTCATCGACATGCCATCGAAGAAGAAAACTTCGGCGGCAGCTGCTCCGTCCATGTCACTCCCACCACCATCAAAGTATAGCAGAGTGGATGCCAACACAAGATGAAGAAATTCCAGAGACGAGCATCCCCGTCAAGGAAGCAAGCAAAGAGTGGCTGATGTACTTTGATGGTGCCTTCTCGCTGCAAGGCGCCGGTGCGGGCGTGCTACTTGTTGCACCCACCGGAGAGCACCTCAAGTACGTAGTCCAGATGCACTTTCCCAAGGAGCAAGTAATGAACAATACTGCAGAGTATGAAGCGTTGCTCGCCGGTCTCAGGATCGCAGCAGACCTTGGGATCAAGAAGCTCATTGTCAGGGGTGACTCACAGCTTGTCGTCCACCAAGTGAACCAGAATTACCAGAGTCCGTTGATGGAAGCTTATGTTGATGAAGTGAGAAAGCTAGAAGAGCACTTTGATGGTCTGCAGATGGAACATGTTCCAAGAGCTCAGAACGACATTGCCGATGTCCTGTCAAAGTGCGCCCCACTGAAGTTACCTGTGGAACCAGGGATCTTTGTGCTCAAGCTGACTCAACCATCCGTAACACCATCAACTGGACAGAGCAAAAAGAGGAAGTTGATTTCTGGTGACTACTTTCCGGCAGTGCTCCCCGAAGCCGCCGCCAAGAAGGTCCCCAAGATCAACACCAAGGATGCTGAGGAGCAGTCTGCTCCGGCAAGCCTTGGGGCTTGTTCCGTTGAAGCAGACGCTCCCGACAAGTTTTGCTCCGGCAAGCTTGTCAGGGAACGTCAAGCTCCGGCTGAGCCGCAGGTTCTTGCCGTAGAAGCGGATGTTCCCACAGCAGCAGATGTGCCTTTAGTCCTTGTTGTCGAGCCGCAAGCTCCAACATGGGCACAGCAGATCGTCCATTTCCTTCAGACAGGAGAACTTCCCGAAGAGCAAGAAGAAGTGGAAAGAGTAGCCCGGCAGTCAAGTATGTACCAGTTTGTCGACAACACACTGTACAGAAGAAGACTCAACGGTGTGAAATTAAAGTGTATTCACCGGGAAGACGGACAAAAGCTGTTGGCAGAGATACATGGAGGCATATGTGGTCACCACATTGGCGCAAGAGCACTTGCCGGCAAAGCGTTCTAGCAAGGTTTCTTTTGGCCAACGGCCCTCCAGGATGCAACTGCACAAGTAACCAAGTGTGAAGCGTGCCAGTTCCATTCCAAGCAGATACACCAGCCAGCTCAAGGTCTCCAGACGATCCCTTTATCCTGGCCATTTTCGGTCTGGGGGCTCGATATCCTCGGCCCCTTTCCCCGAGCTGTTGGGGGCTTTGAGTACTTGTACGTTGCAATCGACAAGTTCACAAAGTGGCCGGAAGTGGAACCAGTGAGGAAGGTGACAGCACAGTCAACAGTCAAGTTCTTCAGGTCGATTGTTTGCCGTTTCGGGATCCCTAACAGGATAATCACCGACAACGGCACGCAATTCACGAGCCGCACCTTCATGCAGTACGTCCAGGATCTTGGCGCCAAGGATTGCTTCGCTTCTGTTGCTCATCCGAGAAGCAACGGTCAAGCGGAGAGGGCAAATGCTGAAGTGCTGCGTGGGCTCAAGACCAGAACTTTCGACAGGCTGCGCAAGTGCGGAAGAAACTTGATCGAGGAGCTGCCGGTGGTTCTTTGGTCGATCAGAACGACGCCAAATCGAGCCACTGGCCAGACACCTTTCGCTCTAGTCTGTGGAGCAGAGGCAGTTCTCCCCACGGAACTCGTATACGGGTCGCCTCGAGTGCTCGCTTATGATGAGCTTGAGCAAGAGCAGCTGCGACAAGACGACGCGCTGCTCCTTGAGGAGGACCGTCTTCCGGCTGCTGTGCGAGCTGCTCGATACCAGCAAGCTTTGCGCCGCTACCATAGCCACAAAGTTAATGCCAGAAGCTTCGAGGAAGGCGACCTTGTTCTTCAGCACGTTCAGTCCGCCAAGAATTCCAACAAGTTGACGCCAAAGTGGGAAGGCCCTTACCGGGTGAAACGAGTCACAAGGCCTGGCGCAGTCTGCCTTGAGACCGAAGATGGCACTTCGGTGAGCAACTCGTGGAACATTGAGCATCTTCGCAAGTTTTACCCGTAGGGCGCGGTTGCCGGAACCCGTTCCGGCAACCACCTTTTGTACAAGTCTTGCCGATGTTGCATGTAATCCTTTGTACAAAGCCGGGCGCAGATCCCGTGCAAAAGTAAAGCTCATGTGCTCCGCACATCTTGTCAATTTCATGCTTTTTACTTTATATTTGCATGCATTATCTGACACTTTGTGCAGCACTTACCCCCGGTAAGCAATAACGAGCCGAAAGGCACCATACCTTTATTTTCTCTTCTTTCTTTTTCTAATAAAGGAAAGCAAGGTTCCCTCGCACACAAGTTTGCCGGGGGGAAAGGAGAAGATTATGATGTGGACCAGGCATCGTTCAAGCAAGTTTTGCCTTGCCGGAAAGCAAACGACAGAAAAGCTAAGTTGCCAAAGTTTGAGCAATCAGTTTTTAAATTTTTAAGTTATATTCCTTGAACGACCGTACTTTGTATGGAAAACCTGTGCGCGGAGGAACCAACTCGTAGCTAGTTGCGCCCTTACTTTGTTTCGAGTCCGCTCAACAACTTAAGTGAGCTGCGACTAGTTGCGACAAGGTTTCTTGTCGGTAGCGGCACCGCCAGCAGGCTGCTGACGTCCCGCACTCAGCGCTCGCGGCTAAGGTGCCTGCGCCGGCAAGTTCCCTAAAAGCGTAGGGCAGAAACATACAAAGGAAGGAATCAAGTAAAGGAAATAACATAGCAAATCTCTACCCAAAATAAAGTTATATTACAAGATAACTTGTCGCAGCTCTAATAGATTGTTCTCATGACATGGCCAGCAGTGACAAGAAAAAGAAAAAGAAACGGGCGGCCTAATCTACGCGATCGCCCTCAACCCTCTTGATCTCGCTCACCTTGTCCACAATGGGTGCGACAAGGGCCTTGAGCGCATCCAGATCAGCATCCGGCGGCAAGGATTTGAGGACGTTGGTGAGGTTGAGGCCTGGATTGCGGAAGGCCACCTTCACCAGCACCTTCTGAAGAACCCCCGCGCAGATCCTACGCGACTCGTCGGCCAGCTGCTTTGGGATCTTCTCCCGGAGTCGCCGGAGTGCCGTCGCCACGCCCTTGAAGAACAAGCTGAGCTTGGCGCTGGGTTGGAGGTGCTCGTCGGAGGAGTACCCGAGATCCTCCACCCCCAGCTGCGCCAACTCCCCGTCGATGGCGGCGGCAATATTCACCAGACCCTCAGTCCAGTGCTCCACAGTCTCCCTGAAGGCGTCGTGGGCGGCAGCAGCATTCGCCCGCAGCGCCTCGTCGGCCTTGATCTTCTCCGACAAGGCCACCTCCCGCTCCCTGGCGCCGTCCAGCGTCTGAGCCAAGGTGGCCAGCTTCAACTCGAGATCCGCATTAGAATCCTTGGAGGCGCTGAGCTCCTTGTTCCTCTCTACGAGAAGGCCTTGCAGCTCACCATGAGCGGCAGCATCCTTCTCGCGCTCATGCTTGAGCGCGGCGAGCTCCTCGCCGCTCGCCCGGAGATCAGCCTCCAGCTGCGCTACCTTCGTCTCCAGCTCCTTCTTGGCGGCCTCAGCAGCTACGGCAGCATCCCTTGCCTCCTTGAGAGCCCCGCCAATTGCTTGCTCCCGTGCGGCAAGTTCCTCCTCGTGGATGTCAATATTGACCTTGCGCTGCGCCAAGTCTCCTTCCTGCGCAAATAAATTTTCGGCGACAGGCTGTTGCTTCTCTTCAGCTTCAGCCTTCTCGAGGAGGAAGGCTTTCCGCTCCTCGAGAAGTTGCTCCCGCTCCTCCACCAAGGACCGGAGAGCTTCCTGCCTGAGGCCTCGGAGCTCCTCCGCACGCTTCTCAATATCCACTCCCGCTCTCGCGACGAGTGCTTCTCGGGACGCCAGCTTGGCTTGTCGGGCGCGGTAGAGCGACAGCAGCTTCCGCAGCAGCCGCTCCTCCTCAGTCTCGTCACTGCTGTTGCTTGGCGCGTCAACCAGCGTCAGCCCGGCGGAGGCAAGCACCTCTCCGTCCAGGATTTCTCCCTCGATTGGCGCCCTGGAGCTTGACGCCCAGGGAAGCTTGATGAAGATACCGTCGCCGGCCTTCAAGTAGGCGCCGGGCTGGGGCTCTTCGGAGCCTGGCGCTGCAGCATCGGCGGCGGGATCGGCGGTCGGCATAGCGACTGGCGCTCCTGCGGCCTCGGGGCCGTCAGTGCGGTCGCCGGATCCCTCGCCTGCTTCTGCGGTGGCAGCCTTGGCGGCCTCTTTGCCGGCGGGATCATCAGCGCCGGCCTCTTCTTCGATGGTGGCGGCGTCGTCGTTGTTGCCACGCGCGTTCTCCTCGCCGGCGGCCTCGGTTTCCATTGGCTCCGTGGCGGGAGGATCTGACGACCGAAGATGGGAGAAGAGTCAAGCAAATGCTTAAGAAGAAAATCAGAAGAAGAAGAACCCAAGGGGAGTTTTCAGGCAAAAGGGTTACCTGTGCTTGGATCTGCAGTAGTGGTCTCGACCACCGGAGGATCACTGGTGCTGCCCCTTGCCGGAGAACTGCCCCTTGCCGGAGAATTCTCCCTTGCCGGAGAACGCTCCCTTGCCGGGGAAGCGTCCCTCGGCGGTGTAGTCGAGGCAGATACCACTTCGGGAGCGGCCTCCGGGTCCTCCTGGTGAGGCTGCTTTGCTCCTACACAAACCAATAGATAGATATCAGCAAAAGAAGAGCACCCATGCGCGCCTGACGGCATGAAGTAAAACCATATACTTACGTGGGGGGCTGCGCTGGGGGCTGCTCTGAGGAATGGTTGTCAGGTCCGACAAGGTGGTTTCGGACATGTCCTCTGCCGCCGTGGTGGGGTCGTCCTCGATGACAATCACCGGGGCCTTGGCTCTCTTCGCCGCTCTCTGGGCCAGAGTCCTGAAAAGGAACAGGTTCAGAGTTAAGCAAATCAGACACAAGACAAAGACAACAAAAAAATCGAAGAATTACAAGTACAGCAAGGGGATCTTACTCTTCTTCTTCGTTGTCGGAGCTGAGCGCAGAGAGATCGAAGTCCAGCTCGCCTCCGGTGCGACGAGGCGAAGGAGTAGGCTCCCTCGCCCGCTTGGCAGGAGCAGTGGTGGTGGACCGGGAAGACCCCGCTCTAGTTGCCGCAGCGGCGTGAGGCGCTCCCGCGGCAACGGTGCTTGCCGCGGTAGAGCGTGTCGCGCGGCTCGGCGGCTGTTGACCCATCTGCCGCCCTGCTACGTCTACGGCCTTGCGGAGACGCCTTCTTGCCAGAGCCGGGGGCTCCGCCTGCGGCAAGCTGTCTGAAGGTTCGGGCTATTCCTCGCCGGGCTCGCTCGGCTCAGCTTCAGGCCCAGCGAGCTCTTCCTCGCCAGCGAACTCCTCTTGCTCGGCAAGGCTTGCCGCCTCTGCTGCCTCTGCCTCCTCCATGGTGAACCTGAACTCGCCCGCGGCAACTGCAGGCGCCACCTCTTCCAGCCTGGTGGTGATGCGCTGCATCTCGTCATCAGTGGTGTCGCGGGTGAGGCTCTTCTGCTCATCAGCGCGGACCGACACTTCTACCAAGTCGTCGAAGAGCACCCGCACAACGTCATCTGCAGGTTCTTGCCAAGTTGGGGCGATTCCGTGCGAATCGCACAACAGCATCATTGCGCGGATCCGGTCGAGTGAAGAATTGTTGCACAACGGAACAACATTCCTCGGCAACGTGAATGGATGCTGAGGATCGCGTTTGAACAGCTCCAGGAGCATCGCATCCAGCTCCAGGACGGTGAAGTTAAAGTTGAGGCCCGGGCGCAGCCTCATGATATCCGCCGAGTTCTTGAACTCCCAGGCGGGTCTCCCCCTCTCCTGCAGGGGGGCGATGCGGCGGCGAAGAAAATCTGCGCCGACATCGCCTACAGTGAGCCCGGCAAGCCTGAGGCGAAGGATGCGGGTGACGGCGATCTTCAGCCTGTCGTCTTCCGGGGCCACGTTGCTCCAATCGTTGTCGCGTACTATTGGGGCTTGGCGCAAGGCAGTGAATGGCTGCGGGTTCTCCTTGATGATCCATCACCACTCTGCTCTCCACTCCTCCCACTTGCTGCGGAGCTCACCCTCTAGATATGCTTCCTTCTTGCCGACTCTCGAGATCCAAGCGATCCCGCCGGCAAGAGGCTCTCCTCTCTCAACCCGAGGCATGAAGAAGTGGCGGAAAAGGGCTACGTTTGGGTGGACTCCGACAAAGTTTTCGCACAGATGTGCGAAAACTGCCATGGTCAGAACGGCGTTGGGGGTGAAGTCAAGGAGGCGGAACCCGTAGGTGTTCATGATGTCGCAAAAGAATTCAGAGAAAGGCGGGCAGAGCCCGCAATAGAAGAACAGCGCGAAAAAGGGATACCCGTTCGGAGCCAGTCTCGAAGCGGTGGCTGGGAGTACCCTCGTGCGTGGATGCGCTCGCGTCTCCGTCGACCAGAAGAGGTAGTAGTACTCCCTCAGCTCCTTCGCACCGAGATGAGGGGAGAAGAGGGCCCGCTCCTTCCACAGTGCCGCGAGCCGCTGCGCCTCGGCCGACTTCATGCCCTTCCCCTTGTCGTCGTTTGGAGCCATGGCGGAGGTGGTGCGGGAAGTTGGCGGCCTTGGTGATGTTGGTGGCAATGGGGGGCGGAGCGCTGCTCTCCTTCGGCTTCGGGAAGAAGGGGGGAGCAGCGGAGATTTGTGAGAATGGAGTAGCAACCAGCGAAGTGGACGAACTGCCCCTGTTTCCCCTGCTTATAAAGAGGGAGGGGGCGGACATTTCGCCCTTCCGAATAAAGAAACCACCCACGATCTCTCCCACGATGCCGCATTCAACGCGTGCCGTTTGGGGAGGGCGCGGTGGATACGGAGCAAGATTCGGCGTAACCCAGGCCGCGTGTGCCCGTGCCCTGTTTTGGGCCTGGCCCAACAGCGCTCGGCACCGTGTGTGGCCTGGGCCCGGGGGCTCCTGTCGGTGTACCAGAGTAGGGGTACCCTAGTATCCCGAACTTGTGCACGGGCAGTTGCAGCCCCCCCCCCCCCCCGCGGCAAGGCTTGCCGGGCAACCGCCAAGGTCCTCCGTGGTTCCTTTGGAGCCATTCAAGAACAAAGTATTTAAGCCCAAGAGACGAGGCCCCGGCAAGAGGAGTTGCCGGGAAGGCCAACCAAGGCATTTCAAGGAACTTGCCGCGACGCGCCGCGCGTCCCGGCAAGGCCCGGTGAGCGACAAGCTTCCGGACCCGACAAGACAACGGCCGCGGCAAGGCGCTTGCCGTGGCAGGCTACCACTCTGTACCCACGCTCCAGCACATCCACCAACGTGTCGCTCTGGGGGCCTTTCCAGGCGCGCGTGGCGAGAGGCTGTGCAGCCAGCGGTGCGCGGTGGCATGCGAAGCTGACAAGACTGCCATCGTGGCGAGCGGTGGCGCCCCCGACGGTCCCTTTTCGCACTGTTTGGGCGACGCAGACGGGCATTTAATGCCCTTGTCCCCTGCCGTCAGGGTTAGGTAGGATGCACTGTGCAGGTGGTTGTACCAACCACAACCCCTTTTCCACTTTTACCCTTCTCTGCATTGCCACCTGTCGGTGACCCCTTGAGCATATAAAAGGAGGCACATGCGCAACGTAGAGGGGGTTTGCTTCGTTTGAGAATCAGAGAACACTCACGCTCGGTCTCGTGTGTACTGTAGCGCTCAGCGCACCCGAGCAAGAACACAATACAATCAGACAAGCAGCAGTAGGAGTATTATCTCTCCGGAGAGCTCCGAAGCTGGGTAAACTGCTCGTGTGCTTCGCCTCGATCTGCTCTTCGTGCGACCTCCGCCCCCCGCCGAACCGAAAGGGGCTCGGTCCGCCGGCCCCATAGGTGTTCGTGGATCAGTTTCCCCGACATTCCATGATATTATATTATCTGTTTTGGATGTTTTATATGCATTAATATGCTATTTTATATTATTTTTGGGACTAACTTATTAACCTAGAGCCCAGTGCCAGTTTCTGTTTTTTCCTTGATTTTGAGTTTTACAGAAAAGAAATATCAAACGGAGTCCAAACGGAATAAAACTTTTGTGATAATTTTTTTTGGAACAGAAGACATCCACGGAACTTGGATATGAAGTCAGAAGAGTGCTGAGGGCTCCACAAGCCCCCAGGGTGCACCCTAGGTAGGCGCTCCCTGGCTTGTGGGCCCCCCGGTAG
The DNA here is from genome assembly GCF_018294505.1 of Triticum aestivum. Lineage (NCBI taxonomy): Eukaryota > Viridiplantae > Streptophyta > Magnoliopsida > Poales > Poaceae > Triticum > Triticum aestivum. The sequence goes on along the minus strand of NC_057795.1, from coordinate 314,228,013 downwards.
TCCACCGACCTCCCTCTTGGCTTCATAAACACTCAAATATTCCCCAACATCAGAAGCATCCACGAAAAAAAAATTCCGCCACCGCAATCTTCTGTTCCCGTGAGATCCCATCTTGGGGCCTTTTCTGGCACCCTGCCAGAGGGGGATTCGATCACAGAGGGCTTCTACATCAACTCTATTGCCCTTTCGATGAAGCGTGATTAGTTTACCATGGACCTAGGGGTCCATAGTTGTAGCTAGATGCCTTCTTCTCTCTCTTTGATCCTCGATACAGTGATGTCCTTGATGTTCTTGGAGATTTATCCGATGTAATATTCTTTTGCGGTTAGTTTGTCGAGATCCGATGAATTGGGGATTTATGACCAGTTTATCTATGAATATTATTTGAATCTTATCTGAATTCTTATATGCATGATTTGATATCTTTGTATCTCTCTTTGAATTATAGGTTTGGTTTGGCCAACTAGATCGGTTCTTCTTTCAATGGGAGAGGTGCTTAGTTTTGGGTTCAATATTGTGATTTCCTCACCTAGTGACAAAGTAGGGGTAGCGAGGCACGTATTGTATTGTTGCCATCAAGGGTAAAAAGATGGGTTTTTCATCATACTTGATTTTATCCTTCTACATCATGTCATCTTACTTAAGGCGTTACTCCGTTCTTATGAACTTAATACTCTAGATGCATGATGGATAGCAGCCGATGTGTGGAGTAATAGTAGTAGATGCAGGCAGGAGTCAGTCTACTTGACATGGACGTGATGCCTATATTCATAATCATAGCTTTCATATTGTCATAACTTTGCGCATTTCTATCAATTGCTCAACAGTAATTTGTTCATCCACCGTATTATTTTCTTTCAAGAGAGAAGCCTCTAGTGAAACCTATGCCCCCTGGGTCTATTTTCCATCATATATTTTCATATATGTAAACCAAAAAAATCCAGAAATACCTTGCTGCAATTTATTTGTTTTTACTTTGTTTTACATTTTAGTAATCTTTTATATCTATCTCTATTAGATCTCATCCTTGCAAGTGGTCGTGAAGGGATTGACAACCCCTTTATCGCGTTGGGTGCAAGTGTTTGATTGTTTGTGCAGGTGCATAGATTGGAGACTTGCGTGTACCTCCTACTGGATTGATACATTGGTTCGCAAAACTGAGGAAAATACTTATCTCTACTTTGATGCATCACCCTTTCCTCTTCAATGGAAAAACCAAGCAAGCTCAAGAAATAGCACTACGTTTTGCTAATCAACGAACAATAGATAGAATGACATGTTGTGTTAACCCGGGGCACAATAAGAACCCTAATCCTAAACCCTAATAAGAACCCAAGGTATTTACTCCATCCGACGGATCTATAGTACTTGTCGCTCCAATAGATGTATCTCGACATATTTTAGTCGTAGATCATCCAGTTGAGCAAGAAGTAATATGGATCCGAGGGAGCAATTTAAAAACTAGAATGCAAAGATAACTTGTCAATTAGAATGATATCTTTGCGACACTTTTACCATCATAGCATATGGGGCATAGCAGAACGTCGTCCTTTGGGAGCGGCTCCCCGACCAAACATTTTGTGGCTATAGCTAGCGTGAACCACCGCCAGGTAGGGGGATGGATCTGGAGGGAGGGAGGGAGAGAGAGAGAGAAAGAGAGAGAGAGAGAGAGAGAGAGAGAGAGAGAGAGAGAGACATCATCTTATGGAAGGGGATGTGATTGGTGCGAAAAAAGAGGCGGTATTTGGGGAGGATTGGGATTAGGTGGGCGCGCAGGTGATACGTCTCCAATGTATATATCTAAAAAAAATTGTTCCTTGCTATTATAGTATCAATCTTGGATGTTTTATATGCAATTATATATCATTTTTTGGGACTAACATATTTACCTAGTGCCCACTCCCAGTTGTTGTTTTTTGCTTGTTTTTGGCTTTTCAGAAAATCAATAACAAACAGAGTCCAAACGGAGAAAAAACTTTCGATTAATTTTTTGTGGACCAGAAGGGACCCATGAAGGTTCTGGAGAAGACCTGGGGAGTCACGAGGAAGCGAAAAGCTCAGGGGCACGCCGTTGGGGGCACCCTCCTAGCTTGTGGGCCCCTCGTGGCACCTCTTAACCTAATTCCACCTCTATAAATTCCCAAATATTCAAAATACATCACATAGCGACCCAATAAACTTTTTCCACTGCCACAAGTTTCTGTTCTTCCGCGATCCCATTTGGAGACCTTCTCCAAAGTGGGAATCGATACGGATGGCTTCTATATCATCCTTGTTGCCCTTCCAATGATACGTGACTAGTTTACCACAGACCTATGGGTCCATAGCTAGTAGCTAGATGGCTTCGATGTTCTTCGAGTTCTATTCGATGTAATCTTCTTTCGCGGTGAGATTCGATGAATTGTGGGTTTATGATCAGATTATTCATGAATATTATTGAGTCTTCTCTGAATACTTTTATGCATGACTATTATAGCATTGTATTTCTCTCCAATCTATCCATTTAGTTTGGCCAACTAGATTGATTTTTCTTGCAATGGGAGAGGTGCTTTGTGATGGGTTCAATCTTGCGGTGCTCAATCCCAGTGCTAGAAAAGGAGATGAGATGTATTTGTATTGTTTCCATTAAGGATAAAAACATGGGGTTTATTCATATTGCTGGGGTATAATTTGTCTACATCATGTCATCTTGCTTAAGGCGATACTCTATTTTTATTAACTTAATAGCCTATATACATGCTGGATAGTGGTCGATGGGTGGAGTAATAGTAGTAGATGCAGGTAGGAGACGGTCTACTTGTCTTGACGTGATGCCTATATACATGATCAATTCCTTGAATATCGTCAAAACTATGCACTTTTATATCAATTGCCCAATAGTAATTTGTTCACCCACCGTACTTTATGTGCATGAGAGAGAAGCCTCTAGTGAAAACTATGGACCCGGGGACTACTTTTATCATATATCAAATCCGAAAATACCTAGCTCCACTTTTATTTATTTTACTTTTATTTTTGAAATTATTTATTTGCCTACCACTAGGAGATTTGATCCTTGCAAATAACTGCCGAGGGAATTGACAACCCCCTTGTTTGTGTTGGGTGCAAGTATTTGCTTTTGTGTGTGCTGGTGCTACTAACGAGGTTCTGTGTGGTTCTCCTACTGGATTGATAATCTTGATTCTTAACTGAGGGAAATACTTATCCCGATTGTACATCTTCATCCTCTCCTCTTCGAGGAAATCCCAACACATCTCACAAGTAGCAGGAAGAATTTATGGCGCCGTTGCTAGGGAGACATCACCAAAACCTATGAAGTACCTTCGCATAAACTATCTTCTACTTGCTCTTATTGTTATTTGTTTTTGCCTCTCATTTTCATCTCCCCCTCTTCTATTTTTTTACAAAAACACAAAAATATTTTTATATGCTCTCTTGCTTGCTTTGTCGCTATGTCTCAAGAAAACACCATGTTGTGTGAACTTTTCCAATAGTAATAATAATGATTTTATTAGTACTCCAATTCCTCGCCACTAGTGTGGAGTCATGTGATATTAATGCCGCTTTGCTAAATCTTGTTATAACAGAACAATTTTCTGGTAGTCCTAATGAAGATGTTGCATCTTGATGTCTACTACACAACTTGTTCTTGTAGACTCATATTGGGCCTCCAAATGCAGAGTTTTGTAGGACAATAGCAAATTTCCCTCAAGTGGATGACCTAAGGTTTATCAATCTGTGGGAGGCTTAGGATGAAGATGGTTTCTCTCAAACAACCCCGCAACCAAATAACAAAAAGTCTCTTGTGTACCCAACACACCAAATACAATGGTAATTTGTATAGGTGCACTAGTTCGACGAAGAGATGGAGCACTCTTTAAGGGTACAAAACCACCTTAAAGTTGTATTCTGTTTGTTCTATTCAAGAGTTCATATTAAAATAACGCAAGGTTATTCTTTCTGTTCGATCTATCCAAGAGTTCATAATAAAATAACAACATATGATACGCATCAACCAACTCAAATGTCACCTAGATACTCCAATGTCACCACAAGTATTTAGGAGTTAATTATACGATGCACATCAAACAATTTCACATTCATAATACTCGATCCAACACAAAGAACCTCAAAGAGTGCTCCAAGATTTCTACCATAGAAACAAGGACGAAAACGTGCATCAACCCCTATGCAAAGATTACCCCAATGTCACCTCAGGAATCCGCGAGTTGAGTGCCAAAACATATATCAAGTGAATCAATATAATACCCCATTATCACCAGGGTATTCATATGCAAGACATACATCAAGTGCTCTCAAATCCATAAAAATATTCAATCCGATAAAATGATATCTCAAAGGGAAAATTCAATTCATCACAACAAGATAGAGAGGGAGAAACACCATATGATCCAAATATATTAACAAAGCATGCGATACATCAAGATCATGCCATCAAGAACACGAGAGAGAGAGAGAGAGAGAGAGAGAGAGAGAGAGAGATTAAACACATAGCTTGTGACGCCCCCGATTCAATCGTACACTAATCATGCACTCAAATGTGTACGATCAAGATCAGGGACTCACGGGAAGATATCACAACACAACTCTAGAAGTAAAAAAATCATACAAGCCAGGGGCCTCGAGGGCTCGAATACAAGTGCACAAACATAAGCGAGTCAGCGGAAGCAACAATATCTGAGTATAGACATAAGATAAACAAGTTGCCATAAGATGGCTAGCACAAATTGGGATACAGATCGAAAGAGGCGCAGACCTCCTACCTGGGATCCTCCTAAACTACTCCTCATCGTCGGCGGCCTGAACGTAGTAGTAGGCACCCTCGGTGTAGTAGGGGCCATCATCGACGGTGGCGTCTGGCTCCTAGGCTCCAACATCTGGTTGTGACGTCCGAGAAGAAGAGGAAAAAGGGGGAAAAGAGGGAGCAAAGCAACCGTGAGTACTCATCCAAATTACTCGCAAGCAAGGATCTACACTACATATGCATGGGACAGCGAGCAGTGGTAGAAGATGCACGGGGCGGCGGGCACATGTGTGAAGCAGCAGTTCCTAGCGGCAGCAGCCATACGGGGCACGGGGCGAGCGTGCAGGCGCGCGGCCACGACGCGGCCTGCTGGCGCAGTTAGTGAGCGGGAGGGGCGGCAAGAAAATCGGCGAGGCCTAGGGGCGGGGGGCGGCTGGCGACAGGGCGCGAGGTTGGCGTGGCCAAAGCGGGCACCGGGTGCGGCCTGGCTGCAGCGAGCGTGGGGTCAGTAGGTGGTGAGCATGGCCGAGCACGCTGGACGCGACGAGCATGGGAGGGAAGGTTTTGAGAGTGGGAGGCAGGCAAGGCTCACCAGGAGCCGGACGGGGATGTCAGTGGGCTCAGGGTGGCCGGTGGGGCAACGGGGTGAGGAGGATGGTGGTGAACGGCACGACGCTGGCGGCGTTCACTGTGGTCGACATGGAGGCGGGGGGAGGGGGGGCGTCGCGACGAGGGGGCCTTCGAGGAGGAGGGCGAGACATCTGGTGAGGTGCGACACCGGGGTGGGCGCCGGCGCCCGAGCACGGGGCGGCGCGGTCGCCCGAGTCTCTGCCCCTCGATCTGGATTGGGGGAGGGGCAGAGGGAGCAAGGGGATCGGGGGGGGGATCCGGTCGAACCGCTAGTGTTCGGCTGTCCAGGGGGACAAGGTGGAGTGAGAGGGGGCCGGTTGGGCTAATGGGCTGGCCGGCTGGACCGTTCGGCCCAGTTGGCCCGTGGGGGGGGGGTCCTTTTTCTCTTTTTTTGTTTCACCTTTCCTTAAATTTATTCTTTACTACTCTCATTTTTAGTTTCATCTATCTTAGTTTTCTAAAATACCAATTTAGCACCTAAACTGGTATCATCAATATAGGCAACTGCCAAAATTAGTTTGGACCCAAAGTAACTTAGTTTAATAATTTTATAATTTAAAAAACAATTAAATTGTAATTTTAGCCATTGCTTTTAATTTGTTTAGGGCATTTGAACACATTGTACAAGGTTGTTTCCACCACTAAAATTAGTTAGGGATTAATTGCCACATGATGAACATTTTAGTTTTTAGGTTTAAGAAATTTTGAATTTGACTTGTTATTTGAATTTGAATTTGGGCCGGTTTCAAATCAACGCGAGCTTATCAACAGTAACCGAGGTGACGTGGCATCATTAGCAAAGGTTCACTATAGCTTAATTACCCGGCGTCACATAGCTACTGGTACAAACCCTCAGCCCCAAGGGTGGACTACTCCCTCATTATCATGGTGGCCATAGGGATGATGAAGATGGCCACCAGTGATGATTTTCCCCTCCGGCGGAGTGCTGGAACGAGGTCTACATTGGTTTTTCGTGGCTACAGAGGCTTGCGGCGGCGGAACTTCTGATCTAGGGTTATTTCTATATTTATAGGATATTTTGGTGTTGGTTTCATGCGAAGATGGGCCTTGAGGTGAGCACAACCCACCAACACACGGGGCCCAGGTGCGCCCTGGTGCATTGTGCTCTCCTCCTTCACCTTCTGGTCCTCCCGCGAAGCTTCTATTGCCTCTTTTGTTCCAAAAAAATCATCAAACTTTTTTTTTCATTTGGAGAACTTTTATTTCCGCTCAAAAAACAACACCACGGTAGTTATGCTAAAAACAACGTCAGTCCGTGTTAGTTCCATGCAAATCATACCAAAACCATATAAAATTGTTGTAACCATGGCATGAATACTTCATAAATTATAGATACGTTGGAGACGTATCAGCATCCCCAAGCTTAATTCCTACTCGTTCTTGAGTAGGTAAATGATAAAAGAGATAATTTATGAAGTGTGAATGCTAGCATAGTGCATAAGTTTGATCAATGCTAATTTCAATCACTTTTCCTATCATCATAACACCAACTCTTTCTCATAAAACTTAGCATGATAAAGTAGCAATTGAAAACATTTTTGATGTGGAATGCTACCTATCATATTCATCTTATACTCTTTTCTTTTGTAGCATGGACATTTGGACTTGAATGACTCAAATCAATAGTCTATAATTTGTCATGAAGACATCAATTACTCAAGCATGCCAACGAGCAACCATGTCTTTCAAAATATCAACACTAAAGAAAGCTATCCCTAGCCCATTATGCTCAATCATTGATCCATTCATGAAACATAGTCAAATATTAGCTACATCCAATGCACAAGTATGACAATAGTGCTCCCTAGTTGGTGCGTTCTAAGAGAAGATGGAGACTCAAATAAAAATAAAATTGCATAAAGTAAATAGATAGGCCCTTCGCAGAGGGAAGCCGAGATTTGTAGAGGTGCCAAATCTCAAAGCTTAAATTGAGAGATAAAATAGTTTGAGAGCCATACTTTTCCTGTCAACGAAAACGACCGAGAATTCCCAACACTTTCCATGCTAGATATATCATAGGCGGTTCCCAAACATAAAATAAAGTTTATTCCTTTTTCCACCATACTTTCACACTGCACGACTAGCCGTATCCATGGGTGCCATCCATACCAACACTTTCCAAGGAATTTATTATTTGACAACATAAAGTAAATTTCCTTTTCATTTCAGGACTAGGCATCCCTATTACCGCTGTACTCTTGTGCGATGACAAGTGAATAAACACTCACCTTGTGAATTACACATCTAGCATGGAAAATATTAGCCACCCCCCTGCTGCTTCATGAGTGGTAGAAGCACACAAAAAGGGAATTCATTTTGAAAATTAGAGATGGCACATACAAATTTACTTAGAACGGCACGGAAATACCGCAGGTAGGTATGGTGGACTCATGTGGCAAAACTGGGTTTAAGCATTTTGGATGCACAAGTAGCACTCCCACTTAGTACAAATGGAGGCTATCAAATAGATTGACAAGTGACCAACCAAGGAACAAAAACGATCATCAACAAGCATTAAACTTAACTAACACATAATAATGCACCACAAGTAGGATGTAACTTCATTGCATAATTATTGAATTTCTTGCTTGCATAGGGAATCACAAACCTTAACACCAATATTCATACTAAAGCATAATTACTCACTAGCATGACTCACAATTATTATCTCCATATCTCAAAACTATTGCAAGGAATCAAACTTATCATATCCAATGATCTACATGAAAGTTTTTATTATATATTTCTTGGATATTCATCATATTAGGACCTATTTTTCATAGTTTTTGCAAATTTTCATCACTAGTATCAACTCTCAAAATAATAAAAGTGAAGCATGAGAGTTTTCGACAAACTACTCCAAAAAGTTATAAGTGAAGACCGAGTAGTTAAGCAAATAGGTGGTTATGTGAGGACTCTCTCCCATTTAAAAAATTCAGATCTAAGTACCTTATTAAAACAGCAAGAAAAAGAAAATAAAATGACATTTCAAGAATAGCACACATCATGTGAAGAAGCAAAAACTTAGGCTCAACCGAGGATAACCGATAATTGTTGATGAAGAAAGGTGGGATGCCTACTAGGGTATCCCCAAGCTTAGATACTTGAGACTTCTTGAAATATTATCTTGGGATGCCTTGGGCATCCCCAATATTGAGCTTTTGTGTCTCCTTAGTTCCTTTTATATCACGGTTTCCCTAAATCTTAAAAACTTCATCCACACAAAACTCAACAAGAACTCGTGAGATAAGTTAGTATAAATCATTGCAAAAACCTTATCATTTGCTACTGTAGCAAATCACTAAAATTATTATTTAACATTTCATACTAAATGCCTATGCATATTTAATATTGCTATCCTCAAATAGAATCATTAAACAAGCAAACATATGCAGACAATGCAAACATAACAACAATCTATCTAAACAGGACATTTTACAAAGGATGCAAGAATATTCATACTTCTTTAACTCCAAAAATTCTGAAAATTTACCACACTTTATAAAAATTATCGTAGCTTACAGTGTAAAAATTTCAAGATTTTATCACATTCTGTGATTTTTCAAAAATTCAGACAATGACAGAAAACTTTCTATTTTCAAAACAGCAACATATAGACTTGCAAAATAAGCATGGTAAAGGCTATACTTGACATTTTTATTGAAATAAAAGATACAAAACATTATTCTAAATAGAGGAAAGCAAATACTAATAAAATAAAATGACACTCCAAGAAAAACACATATCATGTGACGAATGAAAATATAGCTCCAAGTGAGGTTACCAATAATGTTAGGGACGAAAGAGGGGATGCCTTCCGGGGCCTCCCCAAGCTTAGTTGCTTGGGAGTCCTTGAATATTACATTGGGGTGCCTTGGGAATCCCCGAGCTTAGGATATTTTCACTCCTTATTCTCCGCACATCGATATCTCACCCAAAACTTGAAAACTTCAATCACACAAAACCTAACGGAACTTCGTGAGATAGGTTAGTATGATAAAGACAAATCATTCACTTTGTTACTGTCAAAGACAAGATTCATAACTATTCTCACACAATGCCTACTATAGCTTATCATTTTACAATTTATATTGAGCAATATAAGCCATAGAAACTAGCAAACAAGCAAACAATGCATTGAAAATAGAATCTGTCAAAAATAGAACAGTCTGTAAAGATCTGGACAATGACCATACTTCCGTAAATCCAAAAGTTCTTATTAGAAAAACATAGATAATTTGTATATAAATCATGTGTCAAAAATTCAGAATTTTATGATGCTCTAGTGAATTTTAACAATTCTGTTACTGGGCGCAAAAGTTTATGTTTTTGCACATAATCAAGTCAACTACCATCCACACTATTCCAAAGGATTTACTTGGAACTTTATTGAAACAAAAGCAATAAAACATGATGACAATAGTAGCTCACTCATGTGAACACACAAAAAATAGTAGGGGTAAATGTTGGGTTGTCTCCCAACAAGCACTTTTCTTTAATGCCTATTTAGCTAGGCATGATGATTTCAATGATGCTCACATTAAAGATAAGAATTGAAACATAACGGGAGCATCATGAAGCATGTGACTAGCACATTTATGTCTAACCCACTTCCTATGCATAGGGATTTTGTGGGCAAATAATTCATGGGAGCAAGAATCAACTAGCACATGAAGGCAAAACAAGTGCAACTTCAAAACTGTCAACATAAAGAGAGGAAACTTGGTATTAGTGAGAAGCCTACAAGCATATGTTCCTCTCTCATAATAATTTTTAGTAGCATCATGAATTAATTCAACAATATAACTATCACATAAAGCATTCTTTTCATGATCTGCATGCATAAAAATTTTATTACCCTCCACATAAGCAAATTTATTCTCATGAATAGTAGTGGGAGCAAACTCAACAAAATAACTATCATGGAAAAATTGATTGGCATAATCCAATTGAAAATAAAAATCATGATGACAAGTTTCATGATTATCATTATTCTTTATAGCATACATGCCATTGCCATAATCATCATAGATAGGAACTTTATTGTCAAAATCAATTGAATCCTCTACCAAGATAGTGGAATCATCATTAAATAAAGTCACAACCTTTCCAAATCCACTTTCATCAATATAATCATCATAAATAGGAGGCATGCTTTCACCATAGTAAATATTCTCATCAAAACTTGGGGGACAAAAAATATCATCTTCATCAAACATGGCATCCCCAAGCTTATAGTTTTGCATATCATTAACATCATGGATATTCAAAGAATTCATACTAACAGCATTGGAATCATGCTCATCATTCAAAGTTTTTATTTCAAACATTTTATTGAATTATTCTTCTATCAATTGAGCACGATTTTCATTTCCATCATTTTCAAGAAAGACATGATAAAGACGAATAATATGAGGCCACCTCAATTCCAATTCTTTTGTAGTTCTCTTTTTTATAAACCAAACTGGTGATAAAACAAAAAACTAAAAGATACAATTGCAAGATCTAAAGATATACCTTCAAGCACTCACCTCCCTGGCAACAGCGCCAGAAAAGAGCTTGATGCCTACTACTCAACTTGTTCTTGTAGACTCGTGTTGGGCCTGCAAGTGCAGAGTTTTGTAGGATAATAGCAAATTTCCCTCAAGTGGATGACCTAAGGTTTATCTATCCGTGGGAGGCGTAGGATGAAGATGTTTCTCTGAAACAACCCTGCAACAAAATAACAAAAATCCTCTTGTGTCACCAACACACGAAATACAATGGTAATTTGTATAGGTGCACTAGATCGGTGAAGAGATGGTAATAAAAGCATAGTAATGATAGTACATATTGACTTTTCTAATAGGAACAATAAAAAACTGCAAGGTAGCAAGTAACAAAAGTGAGCACTAATGGTATTGCAATGCATGAAAATGAGGCCTAGGGTTCATACTTTCGCTAGTGCAATCTCTCAACAATGCTAATCTAATTGGATCATATAAGCGTCCCTCAACGTGTGATGAAGAATCACTCCAAAGTTCTTATCTAGCAGAGAACATAAGAAGAAATTGTGTGTAGTGTATGAAACCACCTTAAAGTTATTTTTTCCGTTTGTTCTATTCAAGAGTTTTCGTACTAAAGTAACGCAAGGTTATTCTTTCTGTTCGATCTATCCAAGAGTTCATACTAAAATAACAACATATGATACACATCAACCAACTCTAATGTCACCTAGATACTCCAATGTCACCACAAGTATTCATGAGTTAATTATACAATATGCATCAAACAATTTCACATTCATAATACTTGATCCAACACAAAGAACCTCAAAGAGTGCCCCAAGATTTCTACCAGAGAAACAAGGACAAAAACGTGCATCAACCCCTATGCATAGATTACCCCAACATCACCTCGGGAATCCGCAAGTTGAATGCCAAAACATATATCAAGTAAATCAATATAATACCCCATTGTCATCACAGGTATTCATATGCAAGACATATATCAAGTGCTCTCAAACCAATAAAAATATTCAATCCGATAAATGAAATCTCAAAGGGAAAACTCAATTCATCACAACAAGATAGAGAGGGAGAAACACCATATGATCCAACTATATTAACAAAGCCTACGATACATCAAGATCGTGCCATCAAGAACACAAGAGAGAGCAAGATTAAACACATAGCTACTGGTACAAACGCTCGGCCCCGAGGGTGCACTATTCCGTGCTCATCATGGTGGCCATAGGGATGATGAAGATGGCTACCGGTGATGATTTCCCCCTCCGGCGGAGTGCCAGAACGGGGTCTAGATTGGTTTTTCGTGGCTACCGATGCTTGCGACGGCAGAACTTCTAATCTAGGGTTAGTTCTGGGGGTTTCTGTATTTATAGGAATTTTTGGCATTGGTTTCATGCGAAGATGGTCCTCGAGGTGAGCACAACCCACCTGCACATGGGCAAGGGCCCAGGTGTGCCCTGGTGGGTTGTGCTCTCCTTCTTCACCTTCTGGTCCTCCCGCAAAGCTTCTAGTGCCTCTTTTGTTCCAAAAAAATTGTCAAAAAGTTTCGTTGCATTTGGAGAACTTTTATTTCTGCACAAAAAACAACACCACAGTAGTTCTGCTCAAAACAACGTTAGTCCAGGTTAGTTCCATGCAATCATACCAAAACCATATAAAATTGTTGTAAACATGGCATGAATACTTCATAAATTATAGATACATTGGAGACATATAACATCCCATCTTAATTCTTTCTTTGAATTATGTGATATGCATAAGAAAAAATATGAGGATAATTATATTGTCAAATTGAAATTATTTCATTTCTCACTACGAGACCATGCTAAAACTTGATTTTCATCCTGGCCGCGAAATAGTATTGATTCTTGGGATAAGTGTAAGGATGCTATTATTGCCAAGTATTTTCCTCCCGCAAAACTAATTTCTCTTAGAAAAAAATCTTGAATTTTAAGCAAACTGGGCATGAACATGTTGCACAATCTTGGGAGAGAATGAAATTAATGATAAGAAATTGTCCCACTCATGGTTTAAGTTTATGGATGATTATAGAAAATTTCTATGTGGGACTAAACTTTGTGTCTAGAAATCTTCTAGACTCTGCCACAGGTGGAACCTTTATGGAAATCACATTAGGAGAAGATAAAAAACTTCTTAATACTATTATGGCCAATTACTGTCAATGGCATAAAGAAATTATGTTGAAGAAATTACTACGTTGAGTGATAAACTGTATGCTCTTATGAAAATGGTTGCCAGTAAGAATGCTCATGTTGATTCTAATGATGTGCCATTATCTACTTTGATTGATCAAAATAATGATCCTGTTCATGTGAATTGTCTCTCGAAATAATTTCAATAACAATGCTTATAGATGCAACTTTAATCCTAGGCCGTATCCTGGAAAATCCTCTAATTATTATGGTAATTCCTATGGAAATCCTTATAATAATAATAATAATAATAATAATAATACCTACTGTTGTTGAAAGTAATATTAAAGAATTCATTAATTCTCAAAAGATTTTTAATGCTATGTTGGAGGAAAAATTGAATAAAGTTGATGATATGGCTAGGAACATGGATCGAATTGCTCATGATGTTGAAAATCTCAAATCTAAATTCTTGCCACCTAAGCTTGATATTAATGAGTCTATTAAAGGTATTTATGTCTCCATTAAGGAAATTATAGAAAGAACCGCTAGGTTGAGAGCTAAGCGAGAATTATTAGAAAAGGCTATTCCACCCGATTTTTACCACAATCATGATGAAGATATTAAAAAGATTGGTGTCTCATCCATAAATCTTTATTTAGCAATATAAACCTTGATGAAAAGGGGACTGAAGGTGAGTCAACTTTAGCTAGAGGGCGTCCCAATTGTTCGGAGGGTGACAATCTTAATGATAAAAATGATAAAAGTGGGTTTGGAGAGGTCAAAACTTTAAATAGTGATGTGCCCACTACTTTGGATTTCAAGGATTTTATTTATGATAGTTGTTCTTTAATTGATGGTATTTCCTTGTTGAAATCCATGACAGATTCACCCAATGCTTATGAACAAAATAAAGCTTTTACTAAACATATTGTAGAAGCTATGGTGAAAGCTTTAGAAGAAAAGATAGAGTTGGAGGTTTCAATACCTAGGAAATTATATGATGAATGGGAACCTACTATTAAAATAACAATTAAAAATTATGTGTGCAATGCTTTATGTGATTTGGGTAGCGTTTCCACTATACCAAAACCTTTATGTGATGTGCTAGGCCTTCATGATTTGGATGAATGTTCCCTTAATTTTCACTTAGTGGATTCCATTATTAAGAAACCTTTCGGTAGAATAAATGATGTGCTTATTCTTGCAAATAGAAATTATGTGCCCATTTATTTCGTTGTGCTTTATATTGATTTTCAATCCTTCTTGTCCTATAATTCTTTTTAGGCCTTTCTTACATACCATAGGTGCTATTATTGATATGAAAGAAGGTAATAGAAGATTCCAATTTTCATTAAAGAAAGGGATGGAACACTTCCCTAGAAAGAGAATAAAGCTACAATTTGAATCTATTATGAGGGCCACCTATGGAATTAATTTGAAGGATGACAACACATGAAACTATGCATTACACCTAGCTAGGGGCGTAAAATGATAGCGCTTGTTGGGAGGCAACCCAATAGTTATCTTTACTTTTCCTTCTTCCTTTCTGTTTTTGAGTGTTCACACAATTATGCTACTGTTATGATTGTATTTTTTGTTTTCGTTAGTGTTTGTGCCAAGTAAAGACTTTGGCGTGATTTGGTTGATAGTTGATTTTATTCTATGAAAACACAGAAACTTTTGCACGCAGTAGCAGAATTATTTAAATTCACTGGAACATGATAAAATTATGATTTTTTACACATTATTGATATACAAATTGCCAACGCGGTCCCAATGTTTCAGATTTTTTGGATTTACATAAGTATTGCGTATTTCTAGATCATTACTGACTATTCTATTTTTGACAAATTTTGTTTTTGTTGCATAGTTTGCTTGTTTTAATTAATCTATGGATTGTATTGGGGGGGTACAAGTCGTGGTGAAGTTAGAAAACAGTAGGTATTAAGCAATAATAAAATATTAATGGGTTCAAAACAATACCTAAAGTTTATGATTTGCTTTTTATACTAACGGATCTCATGAGTTTTTTGTTGAGTTTTGGGTGCTGAAGTTTTCAAGTTTTAAGTGAGATCACGATGGATGAAGGAATAAGGAGCGGAAAGAACCTAAGCTTAGGGATGCCTAACACTACAAAAAAAATACACTTCGTGATGATACGCGTTTGTCACAGTAGGTCGCGTTTTCTGTCATGCATGTACATCCATGACGATTTTATGATAGAATCAACATAGTCATACATGTGCTGTCGTAGAAGTGTTCCATGACATTACCAAAATTATCATCACGGAAGTGTCCACTTCCATGACGATTAATCACGCGTCATAGAAGTGATTTCGTCAAGGGTGACCATCACGTGGCATCCACCGTAACGGAACACTGTTAAGCTATCGGGTCCAGTTTTGGATCCGATAACCCGTTAACAACCCCGACCAATGGGGATTTTCCACGTGTAAAATCATCATTGGCTGGAGGAAACACATGTCGGCTCACTATTGGGACAGATGTCATCAACTCATTGGAACCAAGGCGCCTATGATACGTCGACACGTGGCACGGCCCCAATAGAGGCCCGTTCCTGTGAAAAGGCCGGCCTGTTTGACTTGGTCAAAAGATGGCGGGCTGGCCCATGGAAAGCCTATTAATGGCTTGTTCACATATAGTCCATTTACAGCTCGCTAACCCAAGGCCCGTTACAACCTCTCCGAATTAGGCCCAGTAGCATCATCTGGGCCGTCCAATATGATTACAAAGGAGAGTCCCATCCGGACACGGGACGAAGTCTTCAATCTTGTATCTTCATAGTCCAATAGTCCAGCCAAAGTATATAGTCCGGCTGTCCGAGGACCCCTTAATCCAGGACTCCCTCAGTAGCCCATGAACCAGGCTTCAATGACGATGAGTCCGGCGCGCAGATTGTCTTCGGCATTGCAAGGCGGGTTCCTTCTCCAAATACTCCAAATTAGATCTTGAACATAAAAATCGTGTCCGGCTCTGCAAAACAAATTCCACATACCACCGTAGAGAGTATAATATCCCACAAGTCTAATCTGTTGACAATTCATAGCGTGACATCATGCCATGGTCGGGTCTTTATTCGAACCGTTTTTATCCTGCCCCTTCGTATTTCGATGCGCGGTTTCATTGGCACATCTTGTCGAAGCAGAGACCGTGTCCCCTTATCACGTGATTCTCATCAATGCGGGCACGGGTAACCCAATCGTGCCATCAGCATGGCGCTTGGGAAATAAGCGAGTTTTAGGGCGAACGGGGAGGCGCATGATTTTTACTACCTTTATAAAGGGATAAGGATTCCCCTCTTTCACCCACGCCCTCTTCTTCCTCTGCTCATTCATTCTCGAGCTCCAGTGCCCAAGATCCCATCTCTTCCGCCCAAAGAGCACTCCAATCATGTCTGGATCCGGAGCGCAAGGCAAGTGGATGGCCTCCTCAGTTCAGGAGAAGGATATCAAGAAGCTCCGAGAGGCCGGATACCTGGCCAAGAAGATCGTACATCGTCTCCCAGAGGCGGGACAGATCATCCCTACTCCTGAACCCCACGAGAGGGTTGTATTCCACCCTCACTTCGTCCGCGGGCTGGGGTTTCCCCTCCAGCCATTTGTTCACGACCTTATGTACTATTACACGATAGATTTCCATGATCTATCCCCCAATTCCTTCCTCAACATCTCGACATTCATCGTCATGTGTGAAGCCTTCCTCCGCATCCCACCACACTTCAGGCTGTGGCTAAAGATTTTCAACGTGAAGCCCAAGGTGGTCGGCGGCGAACACGCCTAGTGCGGAGGAGCCATGGTGAGCAAGATGCCCAACGTCAAATGGCCATCGAGTAAATTCAATGAGTCCGTCAAAGGTTGGCAACAACAGAGGTTCTATATTACCAAGCCACGCGGCGCCAAATGGGCCGCCACCCTTGAGTTCTGATCCGGAGCCCCACTGCGGCTCATGTCCTGGCCTGAGAAGGGCCTAGACTGGCCTTTATCCGATGGGCTGATGGCACTCCAAGCGTGTATCAAGAGCATGGAGGACAAGAATATCAAACTTGTCAACGTGGTCCAAGTGATGCTAGTTCGCTGGATCCTTCCCTCCCAACGCCGAACTTGCCATCTATGGGAGTTTGATCCGGCCAAGCACCAAACCTTGCTGGAGTTCTTTGACAAAACGCACGAAGACATCTAGAAGGTGATATTCAACCCCGGCAAGTCATGGCCGGACACCACCGAGGATCGCGGGCACAAAGCGTCCTTCCCCACAAGTTGGGTGAGTCTTTATATGTTTTTAAGGTGTATCCTCTATTTGCATACCCTGGGGAAAACACCTAATATTTCCCAGACAATTCTCCCAGGCCTGGACGGAGAAGGCAGAGTGGATCTACTGTCCGGCTCCGATGCCTGAAAACCGGCCCACTTTTGATGAAGATGTTGGTCCCGGCGCCATATAAGGCACCGAAGAAGAAGGCCAAGAAGGAGGCTATAGCGACCAGACCTCAAACAGTCTGATCTCTGTGCATCAGTGTCATCCCTGGATCGGTAATGCTGATACGCACAGTACTTGAAGGATTTATTACAGAGTAGCAATCACACACTTATTACATCAAAAGTCTCAAAAGAGAACTTATTACAATAAATATGGCTTAAGGCCATCTAATAATGATAACAGCGGAAGGCTTGGAAGATAAGCGAGTCCATCAACTCCAACGGCATCACTGAGTATAAGATCACGACCTAAGGGACCTTACTCGTCGTTCAAAAAGTCTGCAACATGAATGTTGCAGCCCGAAAACGGGTCAGCACATGGAATATACTGGCAATGTAACACATAGAGAGTAATGAACAAAATAATGCTATACTACATGCATATATGGCTGGTGGAAAGCTCTATGGTTATAGTTTTGCATAAAGCCAATTTTTCCCTACAACAAAGGAATAAATTTTATTTAACTATCATGGTGGTTGTTAAACATTGAGAAGGTTCCTCCAACTCAATCCCAATTAAACATCATCATTAACCCAACAAAATTAAATTAAGTAACATGATGAGATTCACATGATAATCTAGGTACTAGATACTCAAGATGTCCATAACCGGGGACACGGCTAACCATGATTTGTTTATACACTCTGCAGAGGTTTGCACAGTTTACCCCGCAAGACTCGATCTCCTCCGTTGGATTTATCGCACTACATGATGTTTGAGAAACGGATGACCGAGACACAATCTTTCAGAAGCATTAACTCTTTACTCTGGGTACACAGTACCAACCTACATCCCCTACATCTGCTAGTCTATCACTGAAAGAGGTCACACAACATACTCAACTATGCTAGAGCCAATAGTAGCTTGCGGCTGCACACAGAAGTTTCTAGCATGAATAATCTCATGATCCCTTTGAGCCTGGGTGGCGGTCCATAGGAGAATCATACGGTACCCCAAGATTTCCGAAAATACAGGCAACACTGGGTTCCCCAGGTGCCTCAGTCCACCCAGATGTGAATTTAAGTTGCCACCTTAAGTAAACCATGAATTAACCATCTCACATCTGTCATGGATACACTCACCCAATCCACGTGTACGAGCATAGCATAGCAATATAAGAAAACGTAGAAGTAACTCCCAAAGGTTGATAAATAAACAGGTAATAGGTTCTACCTCATCTACTCCCCAAAACCCACATATTAATCATATCCTAATCATGCAATTGTTTGAGGATTGATGTAATGCAATAAAACTGGGTAGTAAAGAGGTATGATCAAAGTGTTACTTGCCTTGCCGATGATCCGTGAACCTAGAGACTCGTAGTAGCAAGTGACGCACTCCGGGCACTCTATCACAAACAACAAGCATACAATAAGCACTCATGTAATGCACAGGTAAAACTCAAATAAGAGGTCTAACCAGAAAGTTCAACCTAAGAACTCCGGTTTGCAAAAAGAATCAAATCAAACGAAGCAACGAAAGTCAAACGACGAAAGAAACAAGCTTCATTTACTAATATGGACCTAAGTCGAATTTACAGTACAAAAACTTGTTTGAGTTGGCTAAACGGAAAGAGGGTTTCGAGACGAAACTCTAGGCGCTTGAATCGCCTGATTTCGGTAAACGAGCGAAAAGTTATACTAGAACAAAAATTGGATCAAAAATCGCGATCAGAAATAATCGCGGAAAATCTGAGAAAAAGAAAAATGAACGAACAGGCTAACGGAAGAACGTTCGCTGTCTGCGGCTAAACGACAAAAACCGTTCGTTAAAACGAACGTACGGACGAACGTACGCAAAATAAATAAACCGGGAAAAAACTAAAACGATCTATTAAAAAAATAAACCACGGTTTTTATAAAAAAACAACGGTTTTCCAAAGAAAACCAGCGGCGGCGCGGGTAGCTACCTCTGGTGGCGGCGGGGCTTCGGTGGCGGGGCGCGGACTGCGACGGTGGCGGCGGCGGGGCGCGGGCTAGGGTTAGGGTTTGCGGGGCGAGGCGGGCTGAGGTGGGCCGGCGGGGTGGGGCGGCTTATAAAGCCGGGCGCCGGACGAGTCCGGGTTGCCCACGGCGGCCCGAGTCGGTTCGTTTTTTTTATATTAATTCAGACGTGCAGAGAAAGAAAGAAAAGAAATACTAAATGGACTCCAAAAATCCTGAAATAAATTTTCCCCGTCCTCTAAAAATAAGGCGGACAAGATGAACATTTATTTGGGCCCTAAATGTAATTTTGAAAAACACGTATTTTTCCTAATTCAAATAAAATAGCGATAAAACTCCGTAATAAAATCTTATTTGATTTTATTTTTAAATCCTCAATATTTCTTTATTTCGGGAAAGTCATTTTATTCCCTCTCTCTTATTTTTATAATTGAAATATTTGAAGATAAAATAAATAAAATCAGATGCTCTTTTTTTCAAAATTTGAGAAATCTCAAATATAAAAATAACGAAATCCCCAACTCTCTCCGTGGGTCCTCGAGTTGCTTAGAATTTCTAGGATCGAACCAAAAAGCAACAAAATATGATATGCAATGATGATCTAATGTATAACATTCCAAATTGAAAATTTGGGATGTTACAAACCTAACCCCCTTAAGATGAATCTCGCCCTCGAGATTCGGGTTGGCTAGAAAATTGGTGAGGGTGGTCCTTCAGTAGATCTTCCTCTCGCTCCCAGGTGGCTTCATCTTCGGTATGGTGGCTCCAATGAACTTTGCAAAAATTGATAACCTTGTTGTGCGTGACTCGGCTGGCAAACTCGAGAATCTTAACCGGTTTCTCCTCGTAGGTCAAATCGCTATCCAACTGAACCACTTCCAGTGGCACTGTATCTCTCAGCGGTATACCAGTCATCTCTGCGTGGCACTTCTTCAACTGGGAAACGTGGAATACATCGTGAACTCCTGACAATCCTTCAGGCAACTCCAAATTGTAAGCAACTTCTCCCATACGCTCCAAAACTTTGTATGGACCCACAAAACGTGGTGCTAACTTTCCCTTAACTCCAAAATGCTTAACTCCTCGTAGTGGGGACACACGAAGATAAACTATGTCTCCGACTTTGTAAACTGTCTCCTTGCGTTTAGAATCTGCATAGCTCTTCTGCCTGGACTGGGCTACCTTGAGCCTATCGTGAATCAACTTCACCTTCTGTTCAGACTCTTTAATCAAATCTGGCCCAAACAACTGACGGTCTCCAACTTCATCCCACACAACGGTGTCCTGCACCTCCTTCCATACAAAGCTTCGAAAGGGGCCATCTTCAAACTGGATTGATAACTGTTATTGTAAGAGAACTCTGCATATGGCAAACTGTCGTCCCAACTAGATCCATAAGCTAGCGCACAAGCTCTTAGCACGTCCTCTAGAATCTGATTGACTCTCTCGGTCTGTCCATCTGTCTGCGGATGAAAGGCTGTACTGAACTCTAGCCTAGTACCCAAAGTTTCGTGCAACTGATTCCGGAACTTTGAGGTAAATTGGGTTCCTCTATCTAATACAATGGTCCTCAGAACTCCATGCAGACATACGATCCTGGTCATGTATATATTTGCCAACTTAGCACTGGTGTAAGTGGTCTTCATTCGGATGAAATGAGCTACCTTCATCAAACGATCGACTATAACCCATATTGAGTCATAGCTTGAACGTGTCATGGGTAATCCTATGATAAAATCCATGCCTAGATTATCCCACTTCCATTCGGTTATCAGCAATGGCTGTAGCAATCCTGCTGGCTTCTGATGCTCTGCCTTCACTCTCTGACATACATCACATACTGCTACATACTCCGCAATATCCTTCTTCATTCCGGTCCACCAGAAAGTGTCCTTCAAATCCAAATACATCTTGGTATTTCCTGGGTGAATTGAATAAGGCGAATCATGGGCCTCTTGTAGAATCAACTTCCTGATCTCCAGGTCATTAGGCACATAAACGCGGTCCTCAAACCATAGGGTATCGTGCTCATCCTCACGAAATCCTTTAGCCTTTCCTTTGCCCATCTTCTCCTTTATCTCGGCAACCTCCTTGTCTGCCTTCTGAGCTTCTCTGATCTTATCCATCAAAGTAGACTGAATCTCCAATGCTGCTACATAGCCTCTCAGAACTATCTCCAAACATAGCTCGCGAAGGTCCTCGGCTAGCTCCTTTGGTAATCCTCCGGTCATGAGTGTGTTGACATGGCTCTTGCGGCTCAACGCATTGGCTACTACGTTAGCTTTTCCGGGGTGATAATGCAATCTCATATCATAATCCTTAATGGGCTCCAACCATCTCCTTTGCCTGAGATTTAACTCCTTCTGTGTGAAGATGTACTTCAAACTCTTGTGATCCGTGTACACCTCACAATGGTTTCCGATGAGAAAATGTCTCCATGTCTTTAATGCATGCACTACGGCTGCTAACTCCAAATCATGTGTAGCATAATTCAACTCATGGGGCTTAAGCTGTCGTGAAGCATACGAAACAACTCTTCCCTCCTGCATAAGCACCGCTCCAAGTCCTCGTGAGAAACATCGCAATATACTTCATAATCCTTGTGCTGATCTGGCAGAATCAACACCGATGATGTAACCAAACATTTCTTCAACTCCTTGAAACTGGCCTCACATTCCTCAGTCCATTTGAACTTGGTGTCCTTCTTCAACAATTCCGTCATGGGTTTTGCAATCTTCGAGAAATTCTCAATGAACCTCCGGTAGTATCGTGCGAGTCCAAGAAAACTCCGGATCTCTCCGACTGATGTGGAGGTTTCCCAATTTGTCACAGTGACAACCTTGGTGGGGTCTACTGCTATTCCTTCTCCGGATATCACATGTCCGAGGAATCCAACTTCCTTCAACCAAAACTCACACTTGCTGAACTTGGCATATAGCTGATGTTCTCTGAGCTTCCCAAGTACCAGATGCAAATGCTCCTTATGCTCCTCTTCGTTCTTCGAGTAGACCAAAATATCATCAATGAACACCACGATGAACTTATCCAGAAAATCCATAAACACCTTGTTCATCATGTTCATGAAATAGGCAGGTGCGTTAGTCAGACCAAATGACATAACGGTATACTCATACAGCCCGTACCAGGTGGTAAAAGCCATTTTAGGTATATCCTGCTCTCGAATCTTCAACTGGTGGTATCCTGATCGCAGATCGATCTTGGAAAACACTTAGCTCCTTGCAATTGGTCAAACAAGTCATTGATCATCGGAAGTGGATACTTTTTCTTGATTGTCACTTCATTCAATCCTCGATAATCAACAACCATCCTCAATGATCCGTCCTTGTTCTCCACTAGAAGCACTGGTGATCCCCAAGGTGACGAACTTGGGCGAATATAGCCTTTATCCAGTAACTCCTTGATGTGCTTCTTAATTTCCTCCAAATCTTTTGCGGAAATCATGTACGGTCTCTTAGATATTGGACCTATGCCTGGCAAAAGCTTAATCAAAAACTCAATGTCTCTATCCGGTGGCATGCCTGGCAACTCCTCTGGAAATATGTCAGGGAAATCCTTCACCACTGGTACTTCCTCCTGTACAACTCCTGATAAGGAATTCACTTGAGTCCTCTTGGGCACATGCCGGGATACATACTTGATCCTCGTTCCTTCTGGGGTGGTAAGCAAAATCAACTTACTGGCGCATTCAATGTTCCCTCCATACTTTGATAACCAATCCATGCCTAATATCACATCCAGTCCTTGCGATTCCAATACTATTAGGTCTGAGGGGAACACATAGTTACCAATCCTTAATGGTAACCAATCACACCATAGACTAGTCATATACTCTGCTCCTGGCGAGGTTACTAACATGGGTGACCTAAGGGCTTGGGTTGGCAGTTCATACTTATCCACAAATCCCCTTGATATGTATGAATGCGATGCACCAGTATCAAAAAGAACGATTGGAGTAAATGACTTAACCAAAAACTTACCTATTACTGCATCTGGCTGGGCTTCAACCTCCTCGACACTAACGTGGTTCACCTTTCCCTTGTTGAAAGGGTTAGGCTTCTTCCCAGTGCTTCCATTGCCATTATCATTCTTTGCTTCAGGACATTCAGTGGCATAATGTCCAGTCTTCTGGCACTTGAAACAGGTAATGTGGCTTAGATCCCGCTTGGCTGGTGTTCATGGGTTGGTATGGTTCTGTCTGTTGCTTCCTCCATTCCCATTACCATTCTTGGGGCCACTATGGTTGTGCAAACTCCCTCCTCCATGGGTATGCTGAAAAGGTCCTCCCGAGTTCGGAGTAAAATGAGGCTTCTGCTGAGCTCCAGAATTGTACTTTCCTTGTCCATACTTCCTCTTGCAGTTGTCAATCTGCTGCTGCTTCCCTTCAATCATGAGAGCTCTATCTACCAACTCTTGGTAGTTGTTGAAGGTTGCCACCATCAACTGCATGCTCAGCTCATCATTCAATCCTTCCAGAAACTTCTCCTGCTTAGCTGCATCCGTAGCAACATCGTCTAGCGCATAACGTGCTAGCTTACTAAAGTCATCCACATACTGGCCAACTGTACGTCCTCCTTGGCGCAAGTTGCAAAACTCACGCTTCTTCCTGACCATAGCTCCTGTTGAAACATGGGCAGTACGGAAAGCCTGCCGAAATTGGTCCTATGTGACAGTGTCAATGGGATAAGTGGTTGTGAAATTCTCCCACCATGATGTTGTAGGTCCATCAAGCTGATGTGCCGCAAAACACACCTTCTCCGCATCTGTGCATCCTGCAGTGGTCAACTCCCTTCCCATTTTGCGGAGCCAATCATCTGCAACTATCGGCTCGGTGCTACTGGATAACACCGGCAGATTCAGCCTCAAGAAACGGGCTAAGTGATCAACAGGTGGTGGTGGTGGGTTGTTGTTGTTGTTGTTCCCTTGATTCTGATTCTGGACTAGCATCTGCATCAATGCATTCTGCTGCTGAATCAATTGAGTGAGCTCCAATGGGAAAGCACATCCATTGTTACGTCTTGGAGGCATCTGAGGGTTTAGAAAAGATGAGAATACATAATAGAATGAGGTCTATAGAAAAAAACACTACCCATATGCACATGAGACAAATGCAACCAATATCACTTCACTTAATTCAAACAAGGGCATACAATGGTCTAACTATCGTTACAAAAGTGCTCGGACTATACTATATACATGGGGGAATACTACTACTGTTATGGTGGTCGACTAGAAAAATTGATTGGTCGAAGACTCCATGATATCTGCTCCAGCTTCATCAACAAAGTCATCATCACTATCGTTGGGGTCCGAGTCAGTGTCGTCGATGATGATGTAGTTCTCCGGGCAAGTGCAATCATCGTCTTCTCCTTCCTGCGTGGGGAATCCCATAAATACTTTTAGCTTCTTCTTCAGATCATCATTCTTCTCCACGAGTGTCATCATTTCCTCCTCATATCCATCGCGTGTAGACTTGAGTTCTTCCTCCAGTTCCGTGATCTTGGTCATAGCCTTCTTCAGATCTATCATGCCTGCGCACATCTGGTTCTCCTGGCGACGAATGTGCTGGTTTAACTCCTGGATGAATGCTGTAATTGATCTATCACTCCTGGTGCTGATCATCTCCCATTGCTCATCTCGGCGCCCACAAATCTGGTAAATAGTATCCTTAAGATCCTTGTGATAAACTTCTCCAATGCGTCCCATGGTGATGTGGGCTGCCATGCTCTTTCCTAGACTCCAAGTTGCTGCATCAAAGGAAAACTCTATGGGCTCATTGACGGGCATGAACGTCCTTCCTGGAAGTTGAACTTGAATCATCGAACGCTCCTCTTCGGGTAAAGTGGCGATGTAGGTCCCGGTGAAGCTTGGTACTCCGATGTTCAGGTATCTAGTGACTTCCTTCAAGTGGCGTCCGAAAGATGTATCTTCATCCGGTTGTGTGAACTTGTTCCTTGCATCCGCCATCCGAAAAGAGTAGAAAAGGTGAGGAGTCCGAAATGAGAAGAGAGTAGTGATCTAGGGCTTTAGCTTAGTGGTCGTGTCCTACAGTCAGCGTGTGCTCTGATACCATCTTGTAGCGACCAGATCTCAAACAGTCTGATCTCTATGCATCAGTGTCATCCCTGGATCGGTAATGCTAACACACACAGTACTTGAAGGATTTATAACAAAGTGGCAATCACACACTTATTACATCGAAAGTCTCAAAAGAGAACTTATTACAATAAATATGGCTTAAGGCCATCTAATAACGATAACAGCGGAAGGCTTGGAATATAAATGAGTCCATCAACTCCAATGGCATCACTGAGTATAAGATCACGACCTAAGGCACCTTACTCGTCGTCTGAAAAGTCTGCAACATGAATGTTCCATCCCGAAAAAGGGTCAGCACATGGAATATGCTGGCAATGTAACACATAGAGAGTAATGAACAGAATAATGATATACTACATGCATATATGGATGGTGGAAAGCTCTATGGTTACAGTTTTGCATAAAGCCAATTTTTCCCTACAACAAAGGTATAAATTTTATTTAACTATCATGGTGGTTGTTAAACAATGAGAAGGTTCCTCCAACTCAATCCCAATTAAATATCATCATTAACCCAACAAAATTAAATTAAGTAACATGATGAGATTCACATGATAATCCAGGTACTAGATACTCAAGACATCCATAACCGGGGACACGGCTAACCATGATTAGTTTATACACTCTACAGAGGTTTGCGAACTTTTCCCCGCAAGCCTCGATCTCCTCCGTTGGATTTCTCGCACTACATGATGTTTGAGAAACGGATGACCGAGACATAGTCTTTCCGAAGCATTAACTTTTTACTCTGGGCAGACAGTACCAACCTACATCCCCTACATCTGCTAGTCTACTACTTAAAGAGGTCACACAACATACTCAACTATGCTAGAGCCCATAGTAGCTTGCGTCTACACACGGAAGTTTCTAGCATGAATAATCTCATGATCCCTAAGAGCCTGGGTGGCGGTCCATAGGAGAATCACACGGTACCACGGGATTTGCAAAAATATAGGCAACACTGGGTTACCCAAGTGCCTCAATCCACCCAGATATTAATTTAAGTTTCCACCTTAAGTAAACCATTAATTAACCATCTCACATCTATCATGGATACACTCACCCAATCCACATCTACGAGCATAACATAGCAATATAAGCAAACTTAGAAGTAACTCCCAAAGGTTGATAAATAAACGGGTAATAGGTTCTATCTCATCTACTCCCCAAAACTCACATATTAATTAGATCCTAATCATGCAATTGTTTGAGGATTGATCTAATGCAATAAAATTGGGTAGTAAAGAGGTATGATCAAAGTCTTACTTGCCTTGCTGATGATCCGTGAAACCTAGAGACTCGTAGTAGCGAGCGGCACACTCTTGGGTACTCTATCATGAACAAACAAATATACAATAAGCACTCATCTAATGCACAACTAAAACTCAAGTAAGAGGTCTAACTAGAAAGTTCAACTTAAGAACTCCGGTTTGCAAAAAGAATCAAATCAAACGAAGCAACGAAAGTCAAACGGCGAAAGAAACAAGCTTCATTTACTAATCTGGACCTAAGTCAAATTTTATAGTAGCAAAAACTTGTTTCAGTTGGTTAAACGAAAAGAGGGTTTCGAGACGAAACTCTAGGCGCTTGAATTGCCTGATTTCGATAAACGAGCGAAAAGTTATACTAGAACGAAAATTGGATCAGAAATCGCGATCGGAAAAAATCACGGAAAATCCGAGAAAAAGAAAAACGGGCGGACATGCCAACGAATGAACGTTCGCTGTCTACTGCTAAACAACGAAAACAGTTCGTTAAAATGAACGTACGGACGAACGTCCGCAAAGTAAATAAACCGGCAAAAAACTAAAATGATCTATTAAAAAAGTAAAACCGTGGTTTTTATAAAAAAAACAACGGTTTTCCGAAGAAAACTGGCAGCGGCGCGGGAGGCTACCTCCGGCGGCGGCGGTGGGGCTGCAGCGGCGGCGCACGGGGTGCAGCGACGGCAGCGGCGGCGGCGGGGGCGGGCTAGGGTTAGGGTTTACGGGGCGAGGCGGTCTGGGGTGGGCCGGCGGGGTGGGGCGGCTTATAAAGCCGGGCGGCGAACGAGTCCGGGTCGCCCACGGCGGCCCGAGTCGGTTTGTTTTTTTAAATTAATTCAGACGTGCAGAAAAAGAAAGAAAAGAAATACTAAATAGACTCCAAAAATCCCGAAATAAATTTTCCCGTCCTCTAAAAATAAGCCGGACAAGATGAACATTTATTTGGGCCCTAAATGCAATTTTGAAAAACGCGTATTTTTCCTAATTCAAATAAAATAGCGATAAAACTCCGAAATAAAGTTTTATTTGATTTTATTATTAAATCCTCAATATTTCTTTTTTTGGGAAAGTCATTTTATTCCCTCTCTCTTCTTTTTATAATTGAAATATTTGAAGATAAAATAAATAAAATCCGATGATCCCTTTATTTCAAAATTTGAGAAATATCAAATATGAAAAATAACGAAATCCCCAACTCTCTTCGTGGGACCTCGAGTTGCGTAGAATTTCTAGGATCAAACCAAAAAGCAATAAAATATGATATGCAATGATGATCTAATGTATAACATTCCGAATTGAAAATTTGGGATGTTATAGAGGCCAAGGAGACCAGGGGCAGGCTCCGTCGCAAGGGTACTTCGGACGTGGTATCTGAAGACACCGAAGCCCACTCCTCCGCCGAAAAAGACGAGGAAGAGGAGCAGGAAGAAGAGGAAAGCCAGTCTCCCCCCACGAGGGGGGGAGAGAGAAGAGGACGGCCTCCACATGTTTGGAGGCTGAAACATCTAAGAAAGGGAAAGCCTCCCTTCCAGACGAATCCACCGCAGCCACTGACAGCAGCCCGGAGTGGGATCCCAGGGTCAAGCCCTGGCCAAATCGTGAGTACAATGAAAACACGGACATCTTCATATATCCAGTCTCACTTTTGCATAGCATTAATGTGTCGAGTCGCATGTTCTGCAGTCCGGCTGGGTCCGACATCGGGCAATCTTTGTCAGAAGATTTGTTGGACCCAGATGCAATGAACAGTGAGACCATCCCGATGGCCTCTTCCCCCAAAGACATGGAAAACACTGAGGTGTCGTCCCAAAGGGGCACAGGCCAGGGCGAAGCTCGGGAGACCGTCGAGGCGGCACCGGAGGGCCAAACCCAGGCGGCCGGACTCATGGGGGAGCAGACCCCCATGGATTCTGAAGGCAGGGGCCGTCCTGAATTCGGCCCCCGGCCAGAGACAACTCCGGAGACCAATACAACTCCGAAGTTAGGCCAGCTACCTTCTTCAACAGAAGGTGGTGCGCCCATTCCACCGGCAACCTCAGTCCACGCTCAGGTGTCGGATACTTTATTGGTGGTGCTGCAAAGTGCTTCCATCGTTAAAGAGCACTGTACCCTTATGGGTGCGTTGATTGACAAGGTTCGGTCCATCAAGAGCAGGCTGACCGAAGCCTGTACCATCCTTCTAACAGGCTTTGAGGTAAGTAATGAAGTTAAAAGCATGTCATAATATAGATAGTAGCCCGTGATACACTGTTCGGTGTTTCGAAAAGAAAGCCAAACAGGGGATCAAATATATTTCACAGGAGACTAACTAGGAAATACCTATATGAATGATCAGGCATCGTTATTGACTGCACCCGCTCATACTGCGGAGGTCTCCGGACTGAGGCAAAGACTAGAGCGGGCCGAAAAGGAACTCGGCCAAGTAAAGAAGCAATTGGAGGATAACCAAGGTATGGGATAACCTTGTTTGTATTTAAATACAAGTGAGTAGTTATTTTGACTAAAAAATGTCGTGTTATGTAATAGGAGCGACGACCGAAGTCGAGGCTCTGAAGAAGGCGGTAGGCGAGGCTGAGAAAAGGGCGGCCAAGGAGGAGGCCACTCATGAAAACCACGAGGCCCGAGTCATTGAAGTTCGACAAGAGCTCCAAGAAGCTATAGGGAAGTGTGAGACCTTGGAGCAGAGTATAAAGGATCAAGGGGCCGAACTCACCAAGTCTCGCCAATCCGCACGCGATGCCCGGGCTGAAGCCCAAGGCGCCCTCTAGGAAATCTAGGAGGCCCGAAAGATTGCCACGGTTATGGCCTTTATTATGCAGAGCAAATACGCGAAGGAAAGATTTCGTTTACTGACCCGGATTCAGAGTTCTCTAGGGGTGTTTGCAGATCTGCCACGCAGCGTGTCTGACGCCGAACAATTCTACCGAGCCGAAGAGGGGAGCTCTGCGGAGAAGATGTTCTGGTCGCGATATCTTGCGCCAGAATACCCACTACCCTTTACCGATCAGCTGAAGCAGCTGGTCGAGCTGCATAGGGCGGCCGAACTAGCCCTCAAGGATTTGATTATCCGACTATGGCCTGCCGAACCGGTTCCCAGTAGCTACTTCGGACTCATGAAGCGGCTGGTTAGTGCCTGTTCTCGGCTTGACGCCATCAAGCGGTCGGTCTGAATGGAAGGTGCGTGGATGGCTTTTGCCCACACCAAGGTGCATTCGGCAAAGATGGATGTTGTGAAGCTGATGACCGAGGGACCGCGCGAAGGGAAAGATCACCGTAAGCCCGAGCTGTATTATGACAGTGTCCTGAAGGGATCCCTCCTTGTGGTAGAGCCGTGTTCCAAGGATATTATCTTCCCATGAGTGTATGCATGTTGCCCTACGCTGTAATATGAAACAAGATCATCATTTAAAATAATGCTTGTTATTCGAACTAGTACCTCCTGTGCGGCCGTTTATTTTTTAAATTAATGCTGAGAGTTGGCCAGTCGTCGGCTTCTGCCCCCACGTCGGAGGTACGGGGGTGTTCAGGATAAATCTAAACACTCTTTTCTCCAGATTTTTGGTCCTTAAAGGAGGTGTTTAGCGCTACGAACCAGGCAATCAGACTATAAGGCTTTATCACCCTCACTTAGCCGTAGGAGTTTTAGAAAAGAAAAGTAGGCGCAACCCCTAGTGTTTGGAAGACCGAACTTGGGGCTTTAGAAGGCACTTGATCGGATAAAAAACGATCCGTCACACGATGCATTAGTTATCGCACAATGCGGAAGAAATCGTTAAGGATTTTGTGACCTCTCGAATAGCTGACTAGCTCTCGCCGCATCATCACAGTCAGTTTTCAGATTTCTCTACTGAGGTGCTCATCCGAAAGAACCGGGACACAATCGCAGTAGTTCTCCCTTTACTACCCTAGCTGATATAGCGGAACGTAGGGTAGCAATCACAGGAGCCGGGCAACCCAACTGTTGACCAAAGACATGATTCAGAGCCAATGCATATAATGCTATAAGTTTGGGGTGCCGCACTGTACTGTAAAAGTGTTCGGGCTTTCTTGTCATGTTATGGGGTACGATGAAGCCCCTGGCGAATTAAGGCGTACCAGAATGTACGTGTGCAATTAAAAAATTAACTAGACAAGGAAAAATCAGGTAATGAACAAAACACTGCCAATTATTTTTCGTTGTAATTTGATTAATACGTCAACGCGTATGTATACAAGTAGTGCAATAAGCAAATAGGGCTATTTAACATGCCATTACCAAGAGCGAGCTGCGTGCGGGTATTTAAAATAGGTATGACGATCATTAGCAGAGACCACCTGGGTAATCCCTTGTACGTCCAAGCCCCTAGATTTCTTGGTGTATCTGTTCCGCCATGGGTCCGATGAGCAGGTTTATCTGAAAAGGCGTCGCGAAGAGAAAAAACCTAAAAGAAAGAGAAAAAGTGAAGGTATGAGGATCAAGAGCGGTTGAGCCGTATTGTGGATCACCGTCTAGTAGTGCCTCCGTCCATGCCCATGGTATTTTAAGTGCGTAGTTGTGGACGCGTGGCACAAATTTTACCGCTTTGCTGGGGCTGGGACGTTGGCCGGGTTGCTAGCTATGCTTTGGACGAGCCGGATGGTCCTGTTGTAGAGTAGCACGGACCCGCTTAACAGTGTCCGGGGGCTTTATTGCTGAATTGAGGTTTTGCCTAAGAAGGCTATTCTGTACTTCTGCTGCAAGGGCCGCGGTGTGCTCCTCAGTACAGAGGGAGTGCTCTGTGTTTCCATTGACTGTTATAACACCATCATGTCCGGGCATCTTGAGCTTAAGGTAGGCATAGTGCGGCACCGCATTGAAACGAGCAAATGCGGTTCGTCCTAGCAGTGCATGATAACCACTGCGGAAGGGGACAATGTCGAACAATAATTCTTTGCTTCGGAAGTTATTCGGGGATCTGAAGACCACTTCCATTGTGATTGAGACCGTACAACAGGCCTCTACACCTGGTATGACAACTTTAAAGGCAGTTTTGGTGGGTTTGATCCTTGATGGATCAATACCCATTTTGCACAGTCTATCCTGATAAAGCAGGTTAAGGCTGCTGCCATCGTCCATGAGGACGCGTGTAGGTGGAATCCATCAATGATAGGGTCAAGCACCAGTGCAGCTAAACCGCCGTGACGGGTACTGGTCGGATGGTCCCTTCGATCAAAGGTGATCGAACAGGAGGACCATGGGTTGTATTTTGGGGTGACTGGCTCCATCGCGTAGACTTCCCTTAGTGCATGCTTTAGCTCCCTTTTGGGGATATGGGTAGCATATATCATATTCACCATTTTCACTTGGGGAGGAAACTTCTTTTGTCCTCCTATTTTCGGTGGCCGGGGTTCCTCGTCGTCGTCGCTTTGCAATCCCTTTTCTCCGTTTTCGGCGTTTAACTTGCCGGCTTGTTTAAAGACCCAACATTCTCTGTTGGTATGATTGGCTGGCCTATCGGTGATGCCATGGATTTGGCATGGACGATAGAGTATGCGGTCCAGGCTAGAAGGGCCCAGATTGTTCCTATTAAATGGCTTTTTCCGCTGCCCGGACTTGGAGCCACCGAATCCGGCATTGACGGTCGTGTCTTCAGAGTTCTCTCAATTGTTTTGACGCTTGTGTTTATGATGACCCACAAGTATAGGGGATCTATCGCGGTCCTTTCGATAAGTAAGAGTGTCGAACCCAACGAGGAGCAGAAGGAAATGATAAGCGCTTTTTAGTAAGGTTTTCTCTGCAAGCACTGAAATAGTAGGTGATAGATAGTTTTGTGATAAGATAAATAGTAATGAGCAAAAAGTAAATAAAGTAAATAAAGTGCAGCAAGGTGGCCCAATCCTGGCCTAATCCTATTCGATAAGTAAGAGTGTCAAACCCAACGAGGAGCAGAAGGAAATGATAAGCGGTTTTCAGTAAGGTTTTCTCTGCAAGCACTGAAATAGTAGGTGATAGATAGTTTTGTGATAAGATAAATAGTAATGAGCAAAAAGTAAACAAAGTAAATAAAGTGCAGCAAGGTGGCCCAATCCTTTATGTAGCAAAGGATAAGCATCGACAAATTCTAATAATCAAGAAGGAGCTCCCGAGGACACATTGGGAATTATCGTCAAGCTAGTTTTCATCACGTTCATAAGATTCACGTTCGGTACTTTGATAATTTGATATGTGGGTGGACCGACACTTGGGTACTGCCCTAACATGGACAAGCATCCCACTTATGATTAACCCCTATAGCAAGCATCCGCAACTACAAAAAGGAGTATTAAGGTAAACCTAACCACAGCATTAAACATATGGGTCCATATCAACCACTAACGAAGCAACACATAAACTAGGGTTTAAGCTTCTCTCACTCTAGCAACCCATCATCTACTTATTACTTCCCTATGCCTTCCTCTAGGCCCAAATAATGGTGAAGTGTCATGTAGTCGACGTTCACATAACACCACTAGAGGAAAGACAACATACATCTCATCAAAATATCGAACGAATACCAAATTCACATGACTACTAATAGCAAGACTTCACCCATGTCCTCAGGAACAAACGTAACTACTCACAAAGCATATTCATGTTCATAATCAGAGGAGTAATAATATGCATAAAGGATCTGAACATATGATCTTCCACCAAGTAAACCAAATAGCATCAACTACAAGGAGTAATCAACACTACTAGCAACCCACAGGTACCAATTTGTGGTTTTGATACAAGATTGGATACAAGAGATGAACTAGGGTTTTGAGAGGATATGGTGCTAGTGATGATGTTGATGGAGATTGACTCCCTCCCGATGAGAGGATCGTTGGTGATGACGTTGATGATGATTTCCCCCTCCCGGAGGGAAGTGTCCCCGGCAGAACAGCTCCGCCAGAGCCCTAGATTGATTCCGCCAAGGTTCCGCCTCGTGGCGGTGAAGTTTCGTCCCTCAAGCTTGCCCACGATTTTTTCCAGGACAAAACCCTTCATATAACAGAAGATGGACGCTGGAAGCCCACTAGGGGGCCCAGGAGATAGGGAACCGCGCCCTAGGGGGGCGCCCCCTATCTCCTGGACAGGGTGTGGGCCCCCTGGACTATTTCTTTTGCCCATAAATCCTTATTAAATCCAAAAAGTTGTTTCATGGAGTCTCAGGTCTTTTGGAGTTGTGCAGAATAAGTTTCCAACATTTGCTCCTTTTCCAGCCAGAATTCCAGCTGCCGGCATTCCCCCTCTTCATGGTAATCCTTGTAAATAAGAGAGAATAGCCATAAGTATTTAGATATAATGTGTAATAACAACCCATAATGCAATAAATATTGATATAAAAGCATGATGCAAAATGGACGTATCCACTCCCTCAAGCTTAGACCTCGCTTGTCCTCAAGCGGAAGCCGAAATCGAAAAATATGTTCACATGTTTAGAGATAGAGGTGTCGATAAAAATAAAATACGGACATGAGGGCATCATGATCATTCTAATAACAGCAACATATATGGATTTTGTCATATGATTTCCTATGTTCAAGTAATAAGCAATTCACAATGTCAAGTATGGTTCAAAAACTTATTGGGAACTAACAAACTATAATCTCAGTCATTGAAGCAATTGCAAGTTATCATAACATCAGAAAGAGTCAATAATAGAGCTTTTCAGCAAGCTCACATACTCAACTATCTCGTAGTCCCCTATAATTGTTAACACTCACGCAATACTTGTGGTTATAGAGTTTCAGCCGGACACTGAGAAAGATAGGGGCTTATTGTGTTGCCTCCCAACATATTCACCTTTAGGTGATGTCAACAATAATAGCCTATGCCAACTTACATCCAATTGGATATATGCATCATGATCTTTCAAACACGAAAAGCTTGCCAAAGGATAAAAATAAAAGAGGGAAAGGTGAGAATCACCTTGACTCAAGCATAAAGTAAAACATAAGGTAAAAGATAGTCCCTTCGCAGAGGGAAGCAAAGGTTGTCATGTGCGTTTAGGGTTGATGCACGAAATATTAATGCAAAAGAACGTCACTTTATATTGCCCCTTGTATGTGGACCTTTATTATGCAGTCCGTCGCTTTTATTACTTCCACAACAAGTTCGTACAAAGCTTATTTTCTCCGCACTAATAAGTCATACATATTTAGAGATCAATTTTTATTGCTTGCACCGATGACAACTTACTTGAAGGATCTTACTCAATCCATAGGTAGGTATGGTGGACTCTCATGGCAAAACTGGGTTTAAGGATATTTCGAAGCTCAAGTAGTATTTCTACTTGGTGCAAGGAATTTGGCTAGCATGAGGGGGAAAGGCAAGCTCAACATGTTTGGAAGGTCAATGACAATATAATTTAATTGGGATGTCGGAAAACATAAACCATTACATTGTCTTCCTTGTCCAACGTCAATTCTTTTAGCATGTCATACTTAATGAGTGCTCCCAATTATAGAAGATGTCCAAGATAATATATTTATATGTGAACCCCTCTTTCCTTATCACTTCCTATTAATTGCAACGATGACCAAGGCTATGTTCATCAACTCTCAACAATTTTTATGCCTCATACTTTTTATTTGTGAAGTTATCACTATCCATAAGATCAATATGAACTCTTTTGTTCTTTCTACTTTCTCAAGATCATAGAAACATAGAAAAGCCCTTGACTCAACACTAATCTTTATTATACAGAGCACACGGACTCGATTACATAAAAAGATCGCAAAGCAAAACTCAAAACTACTTGATATCAAAAACTTCAAACTACTAGATCAAGATACTACTAAAGGATCGAACTAAATAAAGCGGTAAATATAGGAGTGTGATGGTGATACGATACCGAGCACCTCCCCCAAGCTTGGCAGTTTCCAAGGGGAGTGCCCATACCCATGTGATTATTTCTTCAGAGGTGATGGAGGTGGTGATGATGACGGTGGATAATCGCACATCGAGCGTAAAAGCTCCTCCAACTTGCGGATAATGCCCTTAAGCCCAGCAATATGATCTTTCAACAAAATATTCTCCTCTGTCAGATACTTGTTCTGTATGTGGGCTAACTCAATCATCTTGAAAGCTTCAATCTCTAATGGAGTGAAAAGGTTAGGTAAAGGTTGAGGGATGTCTTCTTCTTTCACCACCGGAGCTTGAGCCTCCATGGACTTCTTGATCCCTTCATCCTTGATGATCTCTTCTGGTTCCTCTCTTTTCAAATCTATCTTCAATAGCCAAGCATCCTTGTCTTCATTGTTGGAGGAGGGAGAAGTCATGGTGCTCTAAATCTGCAATAGGAACAGCTCGAAACGAAAACAGAGGATATTTGCATGATACGGTGGTCAAAACCTTCGGGAGAATATATAATGAATTTTTACCGACCAAAATACGTAACATACAATAAAACGGAGTCCGGGAGGCGCACGAGGTGCCCACGAGACAGGGGGCGCGCCCTACAGGGGGGCCTCCTCTCTCGTGGGAGCCTCGTATCCTTTTCGGACTACTTCTTTCTTCCTAAAATCTTTAAATAATCCAAAACTGATAAAAATTGCCATTAGAGTTGTTTTGGAGTCGGTTTACTTACCGTACCACGTACCTATGCCTTTTCGGAGTCTAGAACGTTCTGGAAAGTGTCTCTTATGTATTCCTCAGGGGTTATGGTTTCAATAATATTAGTTTCAACATTGATAGGATTACCTGAAATATAATGTTTAATTCTTTGACCGTTTACCACCCTCAGATTTGTGCCTTCGAAGTTGTTGATTTTTATAGCACCAGAGCGATAGACCTCCTCGATAACGTAGGGACCTTCCCATTTTGAGAGAAGTTTTCCTGCAAAAAATCTTAAACGGGAGTTGAACAATAACACATAATCTCCTATGTTAAACTCACACTTTTGTATCCTCTTATCATGCCAGCGTTTGACCTTTTCTTTGAAAAGCTTGGCATTCTCATATGCTTGGGTTCTCCATTCATCAAGTGAGCTAATATCAAAGAACCTCTTCTCACCAGCAAGTTTGAAGTCATAATTGAGCTCTTTAATATCCCAATATACTTTATGTTCAAGTTCAAGAGGTAAATGACATGCTTTTCCATAAACCATCTTATATGGAGACATACCCATAGGATTTTTGTATGCAGTTCTATAGGCCCATAATGCATCATCAAGTTTTTTGGACCAATTCTTTCTAGATCTATTCACAGTCTTTTGCAAAATTAATTTGAGCTCTCTATTGCTCAACTCTACTTGACCACTAGACTGCGGGTCATAAGGATATGCGGTTCTATGATTGACATCATACTTAGCGAGCATCTTACGGAAAGCACCATGAATAAAGTGTGAACCACCATCAGTCATAAGATATCTAGGGACTCCAAACCTCGGAAAAATAACTTCTTTAAGCATTTTAATAGAAGTGTTATGATCAGCACTACTAGTTGGAATAGCTTCTACCCACTTAGTAACGTAATCAACAACAACTAAAATATGTGTATAACCATTGGAGGCAGGAAAAGGTCCCATATAATCAAAGCCCCAAACATCAAATGGTTCAATAACAAGAGAATAATTCATTGGCATTTCTTGACGTCAACTAATGTTACCTATTCTTTGACATTCATCACAAGATAAGACAAACTTACGAGCATCTTTGAAAAGAGTAGGCCAATAAAAACCAGATTTTAATACCTTGTGTGCAGTTCTATCTCCAGCGTGGTGTCCTCCATAGGATTCAGAGTGACACTTGCATAGGATTTGTTCCTGTTCATGCTCAGGCACACAACGTCTAATAATACCATCTACTCCTTCTTTATAAAGGTGTGGATCATCCCAGAAGTAATGTCTTAAATCATAAAAGAACTTTTTCTTTTGCTGGTATGTGAAACTAGGCGGTATATATTTAGCAACAATGTAATTAGCATAGTCAGCATACCAAGGAGCAGTACGAGAAGCATTGACGACCGCTAATTGTTCATCAGGAAAGCTATCATTAATAGGCAGTGGGTCATCAACAACATTTTCTAGCCTAGACAAATTGTCTGCAACGGGGTGCTCAGCTCCCTTTCTATCAATAATATGCAAGTCAAATTCTTGGAGCAAGAGAACCCATCTAATGAGTCTAGGCTTAGCATCTTTCTTTTCCCTCAGATATTTAATAGCAGCATGATCAGTGTGGATAGTAACTTTGGAATCAACAATATAAGGTCTAAACTTATCACATGCAAACACAACTGCTAAGAATTCTTTTTCAGTGGTAGCATAATTTCTCTGAGCAGTATCTAGAGTCTTACTAGCATACTGGATAACATTCAATTTCTTATCGACTCTTTGCCCTAAAACAACACCTACAACATAATCACTAGCATCGCACATAATTTCAAAAGGTAAATTCCAATCAGGTGGCTGAACAATAGGTGTAGTGATCAGAGCTTTCTTAAGTGTTTCAAATGCTTCTACACAATCATCATCAAAGACAAAAGGAATATCTTTTTGCAATAAATTAGTCAGAGGCCTATAGATTTTAGAGAAGTCCTTAATGAACCTCCTATAAAAGCTGAACTTCTTATAGCTTTTATGTCCTTGGGACATGGCATATTTTCAATAGCATCAACTTTGGCTTTATCAACTTCAATACCTCTCTCGGAGATCTTGTGCCCCAAGACAATGCCTTCATTAACCATAAAGTGACACTTTCCCAATTCAGGACGAGACTAGTGTCTTCGCATCTCTGCAAAACTCGATCAAGGTTGCTCAAACAATCATCAAAAGAGGATCCATAGACAGAGAAGTCATCCATGAATACCTCACAAATCTTTTCACAAAAATCAGAAAATATAGCCATCATGCATCTTTGAAAGGTAGCAGGTGCATTACATAAACCAAAAGGCATACGTCTATAAGCAAAAGTACCAAAAGGGCAAGTAAAAGTAGTTTTAGATTGATCCCCCGCTGATAGAGGTATCTGAGAGAAGCCAGAATAACCATCTAGAAAGCAAAAATGTGTGTGTTTGGATAGCCTTTCTAGCATTTGATCAATAAAAGGTAAAGGGTAATGATCTTTCTTAGTAGCTTTATTTAACTTACGGAAATCAATTACCATCCTATAGCATATAATAATTCTTTGCGGGATCAATTCATCTTTATCATTAGGAACAACGGTAATACCTCCCTTTTTAGGGACACAATGGACAGGGCTTACCCATTCACTATCAGCAACGGGATAAATAATACCTGCCTCAAGGAGCTTTAGTATCTCCTTTCTTACCACTTCCTTCATCTTGGGATTTAATCATCTTTTAGGATCTCTAACTGGTTTGGCATCTTTCTCCACTGAAATTTTGTGTTGAAATAATGTGGGACTAATGCCCTTAAGATCATCCAGAGTATATCCAATAGCAACTCGGTGCTTCTTCAGAGTTTTCAATAATCTTTCTTCTTATTTCTCTAAAAGGTTAGCACTAATAATAACAGGATATATTTCTTTTTCATCAAGATAAGCATACTTAAGATTGTCAGGTAATGGTTTGAGTTCAAACATGGGATCACCCTTGGGTGGAGGGGGATCCCCAAGAATTTCAATGGGAAGGTTATGTTTCAGCATAGGCTCCTGTTTAAGGAACACTTCATCTATTTCTTCCCTTTCCTTCATAAACATATCGTTTTCATGGTCTAGCAAATATTGTTCTAACGGAGCAGTTGGAGGAACAACAATGGAAGCAAGACCAATGATTTCATCCTTACTAGGTGGTTCCCTTTCACGAGGTTGTCTACTAAACTTGGCAAAATTAAAATCATGAGACGTACCATCTATGCCAACAGTGACAACCTTCCTCTTACAATCAATCTTAGCACTAGCAGTATTCAAGAAGGGTCTACCAAAAATAATGGGACAAAAATCATCTTGTGGGGAACCAAGAACAATAAAATCAACAGGGTATTTAATCTTCCCACACAAGACTTCAACATCTCTAACAATCCCAATAGGTTTAATGGTGTCCCTATTAGCAAGCTTAATAGTAACATCAATGTCTTCTAATTCAACAGGTGCAATATCGTGCATAATTTCTTTATAAAGATCATAAGGTATCGCATTAGCACTAGCACCCATATCACATAAACCATGATAGGAATGATCTCCTATTTTAACAGAAATAACAGGCGTGCCTACAACAGGTCTACGTGTCTTAGTATCGGGTCTAGCAATATTAGCAGTTTCACCCAAGAAAGAGATAACATGCCCATCAAAGTCCTCATCCAAAAGATCTTTAATCATAGCAATACCAGGTTCAACATTAATTTGCTCAGGAGGTGTATAGGTCCTACTATTACTCTTACGAACAACAGTCGAAGCTTTAACATGTTCTTTTATCCTAACAGGAAAAGGAGGTTTTTCAACATAAGAAGTAGGAATAATAGGATCACTATATGTAATAGTCTTCTCTTCGACTGTAATAGGTGCAACTACTTTCACTTCAACAGGAGGATTATATTTAAACCACTTCTCTTTAGGGAGATCAATGGGAGTAGCAAAGTTTCACAAAAAGTAGCTACTATGTCAGAGTCAAGTCCATACTTAGAGCTAAATCCACGGAAAGCATCGGTATCCATAAAAGATTTAACACAATCATACTTAGGTGTCATACCTGACTCCTTACCATCGTCGGAACCCCAATCTTCAGAGTTGCGTTTAATTCTTTCCAATAAGTCCCATTTGAAATCAATAGTCTTCAGCATATAGGAACCAGCACAGGAAGTATCGAGCAAGTTGCGATTATCAAGAGAAAGCGTAGCATAAAAATTCTGAATAATCATTTTCCGAGAGAGCTCATGATTGGGGCATGAATACAACATTGACTTAAGCCTCCCCCAAGGTTGAGCGATGCTTTCTCCTTCGCAAGGACATAAATTATATATGTAATTACGATCACGATGAACGAGATGCATAGGATAGAACCTTTGGTGAAATTCCAACTTGAATCAGTTATAATTCCAATATCTCGTATCATCACATAGCCTATACCATGTCATTGCATCTCCCTTCAAAGATAAAGGGAATACCTTCCTTTTGACAACATCATCAGGAATACCTGCAAGCTTAAATAATCCACAAACTTCATCCACAAAGATAAGGTGTAAGTCGGGATGCAATATTCCATCTCCTACAAAAGGATTAGCTAGCAGTTTTTCTATCATACCCGAAGGAATCTCAAAGTGAATATTTTCATAAGATTCAGTAGGTTGAGGAGCATCTCTTTGCTCTTCTGGTTGGGGTGAAGATACCCCAAACAAGCCCCTCAAAGGATTAGTTTCCATAGTGACAAGTAACAGAAAATTTCAGCACACTATATAAATGTTTCCTTACCAAGTTCCACTCACCAAGAGCGCTACGCTCCCCAGCAACGGCGCCAGAAAAGAGTCTTGATGACCCACAAGTATAGGGGATCTATCGTAGTACTTTCGATAAGTAAGTGTGTCGAACCCAACGATGAGCAGAAGGAAATGATAAGCGGTTTTCAATAAGGTTTTCTCTGCAAGCACTGAAATAGTAGGTGATAGATAGTTTTGTGATAAGATAATTAGTAATGAGCAAAAAGTAAATAAAGTAAATAAAGTGCAGCAAGGTGGCCCAATCCTTTATGTAGCAAAGTATAAGCCTGGACAAATTCTAATAATGAAGAAGGAGCTCCCGAGGACACATTGGGAATTATCGTCAAGCTAGTTTTCATCACGTTCATAAGATTCGCGTTCGGTACTTTGATAATTTAATATGTGGGTGGACCGGCACTTGGGTACTGCCCTAACATGGACAAGCATCCCACTTATGATTAACCCCTATTGCAAGCATACGCAACTACAAAAAGGAGTATTAAGGTAAACCTAACCACAACATTAAACATATGGGTCCATATCAACCCCTAACGAAGCAACGCATAAACTAGGGTTTAAGCTTCTCTCACTCTAGCAACCCATCATATACTTATTACTTACCTATGCCTTCCTCAAGGCCCAAATAATGGTGAAGTGTCATGTAGTCGACGTTCACATAACACCACTAGAGGAAAGACAACATACATCTCATCAAAATATCAAACGAATACCAAATTCACATGACTACTAATAGCAAGACTTGACCCATGTCCCCAGGAACAAACGTAACTACTCACAAAGCATATTCATGTTCATAATCAGAGGAGTAATAATATGCATAAAGGATCTGAACATATGATCTTCCACCAAGTAAACCAAATAGCATCAACTACAAGGAGTAATCAACACTACTAGCAACCCACATGTACCAATTTGTGGTTTTGATACAAGATTGGATATAAGAGATGAACTAGGGTTTTGAGAGGAGATGGTGCTGGTGAAGATGTGGATGGAGATTGACCCCCTCCCGATGAGAGGATCGTTGGTGATGACGTTGATGATGATTTCCCCCTCCCAGAGGGAAGTGTCCTCGGCAGAACAGCTCCGCCAAAGCCCTAGATTGATTCCGCCAAGGTTCCGCCTCCTGGCGGCGGAGTTTCATCCCGTAAGCTTGCCCACGATTTTTTTTCCAGGACAAAACCCTTCATATAGCAGAAGATGGACGTCGGAAGCCCACCAGGGGGCCCAGGAGATAGGGGCTGCGCCTAGGAGGGGGGGCGCCCCCTGTCTCCTGGACAGGGTGCGGGCCCCCTAGCCTATTTCTTTTTCCCATAAATCCTTATTAAATCCAAAAAGTTGTTTCGTGGAGTCTCAGGTCTTTTGGAGTTGTGCAGAATAGGTTTCCAATGTTTGCTCCTTTTCCAGCCAGAATTCCAGCTGCCGGCATTCCCCCTCTTCATGGTAATCCTTGTAAAATAAGAGAGAATAGCCATAAGTATTGAGATATAATGTGTAATAAGAGTCCATAATGCAATAAATATTGATATAAAAGCATGATGCAAAATGGACATATCAGTTTACTGTGTCGGGACTTGCCGTTACTGTCTCTGGCTTCCGAAGTGCCAGGTTTACTTGAGGAGTTGTTGCTACGAGCTAGCCAACTATCCTCGCCCGCACAAAAGCGGGTCATGAGCGTCGTTAGGGCTGCCATGGATTTCAGTTTCTCTTGGCCGAGGTGTCAGGCGATCCACTCGTCGCGGATGTTGCTTGAAGGCCACTAGGGCTTCAGCATCCGGACAATCGACGATTTGGTTCTTTTTAGTTAAGAACCGAGTCCAGAATTTTCTGGCTGACTCTCCGGGATGTTGGATTATATGACTTAAGTCATCGGCATCCGAAGGTCTGACATAAGTGCCCTTAAAGTTGTCAAGGAGTGCATCTTCCAGGTTCTCCCAACTGCCAATGGAGTCTTCGGGCAGACTGTTCAACCAGTGCCTAGCTGGTCCCTTTAGTTTTAGCGGGAGATACTTAGTGGCATGGAGGTCATCGCCACGGGCCATATGTATATGGAGGAGGAAGTCCTCAATCCATACCACGTGATCTGTTGTTCCATCATATGATTTTATGTTTACGGCTTTAAACCCTTATGGGAATTCATGCTCCATTACTTCATCAGTGAAGTAGAGGGGGTGTGCGCAGCCTCTGTGTCGGGATACATCGCGACGCGGCTCGAATGGAGCCAGTCTGCAGTAATCGGCCTAGACAGGTGTGTATTTGTTATGTCTGACGTGGTGGTCGTCGTTGCCTGTTGGGGCGCACCCCCGCGATCCGTAGATCGATCTGTTCTGGCCTGCTTTGTTCTCCAAGTCGTACCGCAGGTCATGTGTGTATCCCCAAGTTGTTGTGTTTCTATTTGTCAGCGACGCGGTGCCGGCTTGTGTTCGGGCTGAATTGCTATTTTGTCCTGACCACGCGGTGGTCGTTGATGTCTACTAAACAACCTTCTTCTTGTACACGTAGTTCGGCCTGCAAGTGCACAAGTTTGTAGGACAGTAGCAAATTTCCCTCAAGTGGATGACCTAAGGTTTATCAATCCGTGGGAGGCGTAGGATGAAGATGGTCTCTCTCAAACAACCCTGCAACCAAATAACAAAGAGTCTCTTGTGTCCCCAACACACCCAATACAATGGTAGATTGTATAGGTGCACTAGTTCGGCGAAGAGATGGTGATACAAGTGCAATATGGA
This sequence comes from Triticum aestivum, assembly GCF_018294505.1. NCBI lineage: Eukaryota > Viridiplantae > Streptophyta > Magnoliopsida > Poales > Poaceae > Triticum > Triticum aestivum. The sequence continues at coordinate 314,184,011 of NC_057795.1, read as the reverse complement.
TAGTATATATGGGTATTTGTAATCTGAAAATATAAAAACAGCAAGGTAACTAATGATACAAGTGAGCGTAAATGGTATTGCAATGATAGGAAACAAGGCCTAGGGTTCATACTTTCACTAGTGCAAGTTCTCTCAACAATAATAACATAGATAGATCATATAACAAGCCCTCACCATGCAACAAAGAGTCACTCCAAAGCCAGTAATAGCGGAGAACAAACGTAGAGATTATGGTAGGGTACGAAACCACCTCAAAGTTATTCTTTCAGATCGATCTATTAAAGAGTTCATACTAGAATAACACCTTAAGACACAAATCAACCAAAGCCCTAATGTCACCTAGATACTCCATTGTCACCTCAAGTATTCGTGGGCATGATTATACGATATGCATCACACAATCTCAGATTCATCCAACCAACACAAAGTACCTCAAAGAGTGCCCCAAAGTTTCTACCAGAGAGTCAAGAACGTGTGCCAACCCCTATGCATAGGTTCATGGGTGGAACCCGCAAGTTGGTCACCAAAACATACATCAAGTGGCACATGATATCCCATTGTCACCACAGATAAACACGGCAAGACATACATCAAGTGTTCTCATAAAAGACTCAATCCGATAAGATAACTTCAAAGGGGAAACTCAATTCATCACAAGAGAGTAGAGGGGGAGAAACATCATAAGATCCAACTACAATAGCAAAGCTCGGGATACATCAAGATCGTGCCATAGAGGGAACACGAGAGAGAGAGAGAGAGATCAAACACATAGCTACTGGTACATACCCTCAGCCCCGAGGGTGAACTACTCCCTCCTCGTCATGGAGAGCGCCGGGATGATGAAGATGGCCACCGGTGATAGGTTCCCCCTCCGGCAAGGTGCCGGAATGGGCTCCTGAGTGGTTTTTGGTGGCTACAGAGGCTTGCGGCGGTGGAACTCCCGATCTATCTTGATTTCTGATGTTTTTAGGGTACGTAGGCATATATAGGCGAAAGAAGTCAGTCGGGGGGTGCTCGAGGGGTCCACGAGATAGGGGGCCGTGCCCTGTAGGGGGGGGGGGCTATCTCCTGGGCTCCTTGAGGACCTTCTGGCTTGGACTCCAAGTCTCCAGGATGATAATCTTCCAAAAAATCACGATGCTGAAGGTTTCATTCCGTTTGGACTCCGTTTGATATTCCTTTTCTTCTTAATACTGAAACATGCAATAAAACAACAATATGGGCTGGGCCTCCGGTTAATAGGTTAGTCCCAAAAGTAATATAGAAGTGTATAATAAAGCCCATAATCATTCAAAACACATAGTAATATAGCATGAATGCTTCATAAATTATATATACGTTGGAGACGTATCAACATGCCCAAGCTTAATTCCTACTCGTCCTCGAGTAGGTAAATGATAAAAGAAACAATTTATGAGGTGTGAATGCTAGAAGGTGCACAAGTTTCATCAATGATAATTTCAATCACCTTTTCTAGCATGATAATATGTCATAACAGTAGTTCATCTCATAAAACTTCTCACGATAAAGTAACAAGCAATTCACATGTCAAAGCATAGACCATAAACTTTCTTGAAAACTAGCAAACTTCATTCTCAATCATTCAAACAATTGCAATCCATCTTATTTTCAGGAATATCAAACTCCACATACTCAACTATCATATAGTCTTCTACAATTTCTAACACTCACGCAATACTAATGGTTATGAAGTTTTAATCAGACACGGAGAAAGATTGGGGCTTATAATGTTGCCTCCAAACGTATTCACATTTGGGTGATGTCAACAATAATAGTTCATGCTAACTTACATCCAATTGGATATATATATCAGGATCACCCTGTCACGCCCAAGATGCGACCCTATCCTAAAGGAACTCGAAGGTCCCACCAAGGATAGAAGCGCATCTTGAAGACGCTTTTGCAAGGTGGATATCATTACATCAACATTACATAAAAGATAGGGATACATACATAAGGTATACAATGCCACACGAATACAACATCATCTTACATAAGAGCAACATCCGACTACGGATGAAACACAAACAGAAACTAAAACGACATCCACCCTGCTAGCCCAGGCTGCCGACCTAGAACCTATCCCCTGATCAAAGAAGAAGCAGAAGAAGAGCCCCAAAACAAGGAACATCGCTCTCGCGTCATGATCATCGAAAAACCTATACCCGCAACTGTTGTTGTAGTAATCTGTGAGCCACGAGGACTCAGCAATCCCATTACCATGGGTATCAAGACTAGCAAAGCTTAAAGGGAAAGGAAGGGATAAAGTGGTGAGGTTGCAGCAGCGGCTAAGCAAAGTATGGTGGCTAACATACGCAAATAAGAGCGAGAAGAGAAGAAACGGAACGGTCGTGAATCTAGCAATGATCAAGAAGTGATCCTGAACTCCTACTTACATCAAACATAACCCAAAAACCGTGTTCACTTCCTGGACTCCGCCGAAAAGAGACCATCACGGCTGCACACTCGGTTGATGCGTTTTAATTCGGATCTGGTGTCAAGTTATCTACAACCGGACATTAACAAATTCCCGTCTGCAACATAACCGCGGGCACGGCTTTCGAAAGATAATACCCTGCAGGGGTGTCCCAACTTAGCCCATGATAAGGTATCGCGATCAACGAAGGATATACCTTCTCCCAGGAAGACCCGATCAGACTCGAAATCCCGGTTTACAAGACATTTCGACAATGGTAAAACAAGACCAGCAAGACCGCCCGGATGTGCCGACAAATCCCGATAGGAGCTGCACATATCTCGTTCTCAAGGCACACCAGATAAGCGAAGCGTACAGGTACCGACGTAATCCAAGTTGCCAAGGAATGGTCCCATACAGTGCTCTAGTTTGGACCAAGACCCGGAGGAGC